>NW_022264633.1:0-10000 GCF_002021735.2 Oncorhynchus kisutch
TTCATGCAAACTTGGTTTAAACGCTGCTGTCAGCATTCTGTCTCTAAATCACTAGCAGCCAAATAGGACAGTTTTCTGTATGTGCAAATGCACTTGGCGAATAAAATAATTGAATTGTTTTGAATTTATCGAACATTGGAATTGAGAGGAATTGAATTGTATCTGAATTCAAAGACTGACCTAGAATTGGAATTCTATTAAATGGAATTACAGGGGAGGGAATTAATTTAAAATTGAATTGGTGGAATTATCACCAGCCCTTGTATACACAATCATTTCACCTACACACAACTCTCACACTCAGTCCTTTCCCTGCACGTCCATACAATAGAGCTATAGACTTCCGTGAAACATGGAGTATATTTGCTCATGACGGTTGTCGTCTCTTGAGCTGGACAATGCACTCCATTGTAGTTGAATGATTTACCGCACTTACCTCTTGTAGACTCATGATATGACTGATAAAATTACAATAACCCCTGAAATACACACACAAATGCAAGCACACATGCATGCGCACACACACACACACACACACACACACACACCACCACACACAAAACCACACACACACACACACACACACACCACACACACACACACACACACACACACACACACACACACCACACACACACACACACACACACACACCCAGGGTCATATCAGGGTGATACAGCTCAACCCAATCATTTTTAACATACATCAGTCTGGATGTAAACGTGCATTAATCAGTACTGGCTAGACTGTAGCCATGTCTATCAACAACCAGGTTATAAACCTACATTAATCAGTACTGGCTAGACTGTAGCCATGTCTATCAACAACCAGGTTATAACCCTACATTAATCAGTACTGGCTAGACTGTAGCCATGTCTATCAACAACCAGGTTATAAACCTACATTAATCAGTACTGGTTAGACTGTAGCCATGTCTATCAACAACCAGGTTATAACCCTACATTAATCAAGTACTGGTTAGACTGTAGCCATGTCTATCAACAACCAGGTTTATAAACCTACATAATTCAGTACTGGTAGACTGTAGCCATGTCTATCAACAACCAGGTTATAAACCTACATTAATCAGTACTGGCTAGACTGTAGCCATGTCTATCAACAACCAGGTTATAAACCTACATTATATCAGTACTGGTTAGACTGTAGCCATGTCTATCAACAACCAGGTTATAAAACCTACATTAATCAGTACTGGTTAGACTGAGCCATGTCTATCAACAAACCAGGTATAAACTACATTAATCAGTACTGGTTAGACTGTAGCCATGTCTATCAACAACCAGGTTATAAACCTACATTAATCAGTACTGGTTAGACTGTAGCCATGTCTATCAACAACCAGGTTATAAACCTAATTAATCAGTACTGGTTAGACTGTAGCCATGTCTATCAACAACCAGGTTATAAACCTACATTAATCAGTACTGGTTAGACTGTTAGCCATGTCTATCAACAACCAGGTTATAAACCTATATTAATCAGTACTGGTTAGACTGTAGCCATTGTCTATCAACAACCAGGTTATAAACCTACATTAATCAGTACTGGTTAGCACTGTAGCCATGTCTATCAACAACCAGGTTATAAACCTACATTAATCAGTACTGGTTAGACTGTAGCCATGTCTATTCAACAACCAGGTATAAACCTACATTAATCAGTACTGGCTAGACTGTAGCCATGTCTATCAACAACCAGGTTATAAACCTACATAATCAGTACTGGTTAGACTGTAGCCATGTCTATCAAATCAAATCAAATCAAATTTATTTATATAGCCCTTCGTACATCAGCTGATATCTCAAAGTGCTGTACAGAAACCCAGCCTAAAACCCCAAACAGCAAGCAATGCAGGTGTAGAAGCACGGTGGCTTAGGAAAAACTCCTAGAAAGGCCAATACCTAGGAAGGAAACCTAGAGAGGAACCAGGCTATGTGGGGTGGGCCAGTCCTCTTCTGGCTGTGCCGGGTGGAGATTATAACAGAACATGGCCAAGATGTTTCAAATGTTCATAAATGACCAGCATGGTCGAATAATAATAAGGCAGAACAGTTGAAACTGGAGCAGCAGCACAGTCAGGTGGAAGTTGAAACTGGAGCAGCAGCATGGCCCAGGTGGACTGGGGACAGCAAGGAGTCATCATGTCAGGTAGTCCTGGGGCATGGTCCTAGGGCTCAGGTCAGTTGAAACTGGAACAGCAGCATGGCCAGGTGGACTGGGGACAGCAAGGAGTCATCATGTCAGGTAGTCCTGGGGCATGGTCCTAGGGCTCAGGTCCTCCGAGAGAGAGAAAGAAAGAGAGAAGGAGAGAATTAGGAGAACGCACACTTAGATTCACACAGGACACCGAATAGGACAGGAGAAGTACTCCAGATATAACAAACTGACCCCAGCCCCCCGACACATAAACTACTGCAGCATAAATACTGGAGGCTGAGACAGGAGGGGTCAGGAGACACTGTCTATCAACAACCAGGTTATAACCCTACATTAATCAGTACTGGTTAGACTGTAGCCATGTCTATCAACAACCAGGTTATAACCCTACATTAATCAGTACTGGTTAGACTGTAGCCATGTCTATCAACAACCAGGTTATAAACCTACATTAATCAGTACTGGCTAGACTGTAGCCATGTCTATCAACAACCAGGTTATAAACCTACATTAATCAGTACTGGTTAGACTGTAGCCATGTCTATCAACAACCAGGTTATAAACCTACATTAATCAGTACTGGCTAGACTGTAGCCATGTCTATCAACAACCAGGTTATAAACCTATATTAATCAGTACTGGTTAGACTGTAGCCATGTCTATCAACAACCAGGTTATAAACCTACATTAATCAGTACTGGTTAGACTGTAGCCATGTCTATCAACAACCAGGTTATAAACCTACATTAATCAGTACTGGTTAGACTGTAGCCATGTCTATCAACAACCAGGTTATAAACCTACATTAATCAGTACTGGTTAGACTGTAGCCATGTCTATCAACAACCAGGTTATAACCCTACATTAATCAGTACTGGTTAGACTGTAGCCATGTCTATCAACAACCAGGTTATAAACCTACATTAATCAGTACTGGTTAGACTGTAGCCATGTCTATCAACAACCAGGTTATAAACCTACATTAATCAGTACTGGCTAGACTGTAGCCATGTCTATCAACAACCAGGTTATAAACCTACATTAATCAGTACTGGCTAGACTGTAGCCATGTCTATCAACAACCAGGTTATAACCCTACATTAATCATTACTGGCTAGACTGTAGCCATGTCTAGAAAAACTGAAAACTAACCCTAATGATAGATTATTCTGATATGAATTCAAAATAAAATTCATTGTGGACCTTTGACCATAGCAACAGACCCATGTCTGTTTTTTCTCTCCCACTGTCCACTTGAGAGGATGACTCTACAGGAATACTCGCTACAGCCAACGATGTTCCAATCCCGAGGCCAGACATGCTCTGTTTCACACTTCCTCCTGTCCAGATCGCTTTCACATCCTCTATCCGAGTTCCAAGTTCAGGTGTTGTTCTCAACAATGGCCATCTTGTGTGAACTCAACTGTCACCCCTCACACACCTAAAGCCATGTAATCCTCCACCCCTCAATTTCCTAGTTTTATTGTTACAACAGGTGATGAACGTCTCCAACTGAAACAGGCTTCTCTTTGTCTCTACCGTTGTTCCTCTTTAAAACATCAGATAACCTGAAATGGACACAGAGACTGTTAGATTACATTCAGTAGAACTTATCATGAACAACAGGTGTTCACGAACTCATACCTACAGGACCTGTCCAAGAGGAAATGGATATAAGCAAAGGTAGCTGTGTCTACATCCTGATGTTCCGTTAATTAATAGTCTCATCATAACACAACAAAGCTCTTGGTATTGTTTCATTTTTTTATTGTCTTTAGTCACGAGGATGATGTATTTCTACAGAACATTCTAAGTGCATGGGTATTTCAGAATCAAATAGTTTCACTTTCCATAATATGTTTGGCATTTATTTCAAAGTGTCAGCCCTGTTATGACAGTTTGCTTTGAGCTCCTGCCTTACTGTTGAACTTGGCAAATTCGAATTGAGAACTCTCATTTTTCACAGGATAGCATTTTTCTATTGAATCTTGTTTTGTAGGCAGTGGTCACTAGCTGGCACAGCCACAAAGCCATACAATCAGATTTGAAACCTAACTTTAACCACACTGCTAACCTTAATGCCTAACCCATTAAGGCCAAAAAGCACTTGTGTTTTCATGAATTCTTACAATATAGCCTATTTGAACTTTGCAGGTGTCATATCTAAGAGAAAATCTCTCTGTCCTGCCTCCAGGACAAGACTCATGACAATAAACTTCAACCTGCTCATTTAACAATCTCTCCTTTTGCTAGAATTCTAACGATTTTGGAAGTATAGCTAACTCTGCCTCCAAGATTTATGAAAATGTACAGTTTACAGCATTACAGTCATAAACCTTCTCTTTTTACCTGTCAGTAAAACAGTTTTCCTCACGAGAGCCTGGGGGGACATGTGCAGAAAGGAATCTCTTTACTTAGAAGATCACAAGAAAGTGGCAGAACTTACAGATCCAGTTATGAACAGAAAACACCCTTTGTCATTCACAGTGGCTGACTTGGGATCAGTGCCTATAGAACAGAGAACCCTCTAGTCGAAACTCTCTGAAAGCCCCCTGGGCATTCACAGTGGCTGACTTGGGATCAGTGCCTATAGAACAGAGAACCCTCTAGTCGAAACTCTCTGAAAGCCCCCTGGGCATTCACAGTGGCTGACTTGGGATCAGTGCCTACAGAACAGAGAACCGTCTAGTTGAAACTCTCTGAAAGCCCCCTGGGCATTCACAGTGGCTGACTTGGGATCAGTGCCTACAGAACAGAGAACCGTCTAGTTGAAACTCTCTGAAAGCCCCCTGGGCATTCACAGTGCCTGACTTGGGATCAGCATCTACAGAACAGAGAACACTCTAAACCCTCTGAAAGCCCCTTGGGCATTCACAATGGCTGAATTGGGATCAGTGCCTACAGAACAGAGAACACTCTAAACCCTCTGAAAGGCCCCTGGACATTCACAGTGGTTGACATGGGATTGGTGCTTACAGATCCATATAAATCCAGACTTCACAGGGGCTCTGTTTTTCATTCCAGATGGGAGGCATTAAGGAAAAGTGTAAGGAAATATTTCAGCCTCCCCCATGGCAAGTTTGTGCCATGTGAATAACTCGGCCAGCTGGTGCGGCTGAGAGCCTCAAATCTTCTTACAAAAGCAGCCAAAAAAGAGGGAAGGCAAAAGCTGGAATAACATTTGGGAAGGCAGGGATTTGTTTCTCACACATATGTAATGTGGGTGTCACACAAGGGAGCGCGGGGCTGTGAATGGGCTGATTGAGGAAATAAAACAAATACGAAAATAAGATTGATGCTTATATTTGTCCTTTTTCACACAAGTGTGTATTATACATGAGTGAATTGAAAATGTGTTTTTTGCATATCCCAACTCTCCCTGAGACACGCTCAGAGAGTGGGGTCATGGCCAGGTTCTGCCGGTATCAAAGGCAACCTAGGCGCAATTAGGGTTAAGTGCCTTGCTCAAGGGTACATCAACACATTTGAATTAGACACTGTCCAGCTACTGGCCAAATGCGCTAAACGCTAGGCTACCTGCGCGGAACCCCACAGGATGAGCCAAAAACCAGCCTCCAGATGTGGACTGGTGGTTTGAGGAGGTAGAAGAGGAGAGGGAGGGGAGGAAGGGAAGGAGAGAAGAGGGAGGAAGGGAAGAGAGGGAGGGGAGGGTGGTGTGGAGGGGAGGAGAGGAGAGGGTGGAAAGAAGAGGGAGGGGAGGAGAGGCAGTGGAGGATGGAGGGGTGGGGAGGAGAGGGAGGAGAGGGTGGAGTAGAGAGGAGGAGAGAGTAATTCCCCTTTCAATCCAAGATGGCGTAGCAGTGCAGACGTGGTTTGTCGTTCTCCCCTGTACATTTTGTATTTTTTGTATTTTTGTATTTTTCATTTCTTTTCCATTTTTTAATTAAATATACCTTCCGGTAACCCACCTCATCCAATTTGATACGGATCCGCTATTTTCAGACCTTTTAGCCAGAACCTCCATCATAAGCTAGCCATCAGAAGCTAACAAGCTAATTAGCTACTATCTATTTAGTCATTGTCAGCAACTGCTAGCTGCCTTTACCTTCAGCACAGACACCAGCCGCTTTTAGCCTGGATAACGCTCGCCAGCCTGCCATTATCGGACTGTTTTCCCCACTACAACGCCAGATTCCTGACGTAAGCCCTGGACCATTACTCCTGATCATCACAGCTAGCTAGCTGCCACCGAGTGGCCCAGCCCCGAAGCTAGCTATGAGCCAGGCCCACCTCCCGGCCTGCTCAGTGATCACTCGACTACACAGCTGATGCCTCCCGGACTCTTCCCCAACACGGCTAGAATTCCACTACACCACCAGATCCTTGCCATAAGCTCTGGACCTTTGCATGGGATCATCGCTGCTAGCTAGCTGCTACCGAGTGGCTATAGTGGCTATAGTGGGACACTGTAAAGTCCATGGAGAACAAGAGCACCTCCTCTCAGCTGCAGACTGCACTGAGGCTAGGTAACACTGTCACCACCGGTAAATCAACGATAATCGAGAATTTCAATAAGCATTTCTCTACGGCTGGGCATGCTTTCTTCCTGGCTAACCCAACTCCGTCCAACAGCTCCGCACCCCCCGCAGCTACCTGCCCAAGCCTCCCCAGCTTCTACTTCACCCAAATCCAGAAAGCAGATTTCTGAAAGAGCTGCAAAACCTGGACCTGTTCATATCAGCTGGACTAGACAATCTGGACCCTCTCTTTCTAAAATTATCCGCCACCATTGTTGCAACACCTATTACCAGTCTGTTCAACCTCTCTTTTGTATCGTCTGAGATCCCTAAAGACTGGAAAGCTGCCGTGGTCAACCCCCTCTTCAAATGGGGTGACACTCTAGACCCAAACTGTTACAGACCTATATCCATCCTGCCCTGCTTTTTTAAAGTCTTCGAAAGCCAAGTTAACAAACAGATCACTGACCATTTCGAACCCCACCATACCTTTTCCGCTGTGCAATCTGGTTTCCGACCTGGTACACCTCAGCCACGCTCAAGGTACTAAACGATATCATAACCGCCATCGATAAAAGATTGTACTGTGCAGCCGTCTTCAATGACCTGGCCAAGGCTTTCGACTCTGTCAATCACAGTATTCTTATCGGCAGACTCAACAGCCTTGTTTTCTCAAATGACTGCCTCACCTGGTTCACCAACTACTTCTCAGAAAGAGTTCAGCGTGTCAAATCGGAGGGCCTGTTGTCAGGACCTCTGGCAGTCTCTATGGGGGTACCGACTCCTTTCTCTGTATATATCAACGATGTCGCTCTTGCTGCGGGTGATTCCCTGATCCACCTCTACGCAGACGACACCAATTCTGTATTCATCTGGCCCTTCTTTGGACACTGTGTTAACTAACCTCCAAACGAGGGACAATGCCATACAACACTCCTTCCGTGGCCTCCAACTGTTCTTTAATGCTAGTAAAACTAAATGCATGCTTTTCAACCATTCGCTGCCCGCACCCGCCGCCCGACTAGCATCACTACTCTGGACGGGTCTGACTTAAAATATGTGGACAACTACAAATACCTAGGTGTCTGGCTAGACTGTAAACTCCCCTTCCAGACTCATATTAAACATCTCTAATCCAAAATTAAATCTAGAATTGGCTTTCTATTTCGCAACAAAGCCTCCTTCACTCACCCCGTCAAACATACCCTAGTAAAACTGACTATCCTACCGATACTCGACTTTGGCGATGTCATTTATAAAATAGCCTCCAAAACTCTACTCAACTGGATGCAGTCTATCACAGTGCCATCCGTTTTGTTACTAAAGCACCTTATACCACCCACCACTGCGACATGTATGCTCTAATCGGCTGGCACCCGCTACATATTCGTCGCCAGACCCACTGGCTCCAGGTCATCTAGAAGTCTATGCTAGGTATAGCTCCACCTTATCTCAGCTCACTGGTCACGATAACAACACCCACCCGCAGCACGCGCTCCAGCAGGTATATCTCACTGGTCATCCCCAAAGCCAACACCCCCTTTGGCCGCCTCTCCTTCCAGTTCTCTGCTGCCAATGACTGGAACGAATTGCAAAAATCGCTGAAGCTGGAGACTTATATTTCCCTCACTAACTTTAAACATCAGCTATCTGAGCAGCTAACCGATCGCTGCAGCCGTACATAGCCCATCTGTATATAGCCCATCCAATCTACCTACCTCATCCCCATATTGTTTTATTTACTTTCTGCTCTTTTGCACACCAGTATTTCTACTTGCACATCATAATCTGCACATCTATCACTCCTGTGATAATTTGCTAAATTGTAATTACTTGCTACTTTGGCCTATATATTGCCTTACCTCCTCATGCCATTTGAACACACTGTATATAGACTTTATGTTTTTCTATTGTGTTATTGACTGTACACTTGTTTATTCCATGTGTAACTCTGTGTTGTTGTTTGTCGCACTGCTTTGCTTTATCTTGGCCAGGTCGCAGTTGTAAATGAGAACTTGTTCTCAACTAGCCTACCTGGTTAAATAACAAAATAGATGAAAAAAGAGGAGTGGAGAGGGAGGGGGATTGAAGACTGGGGCATGAAGGCTCAGCAGTTAGTCTCTCCCTCTCTCTTTCTCTTTCTCATGCTCTCTTTCTTTATCTTTCTCTCTCTCACTGTTCTTTGTTTCTCCCCACCAGATGTACTCTGAAATGTGTCTTCCGCATTTAAACCAACCCCTCTGTACCAAATGACAGTAATGTCTGTGTGTTATAGAATCCGATGACTGTAACGTCTCCGTGTTAAAGTACCAGATGAATGTAATGTCTGTGTGATATATAAACAGATGAATGTAGCATCTCATTGTTATATAGAACCAGATGACTGTAATGTCTGTATATTATAGAACCAGATGACTGTAATGTCTGTGTGTTATATAGAACCAGATGACTGTAATGTCTGTGTGTTATATAGAACCAGATGACTGTAATGTCTGCGTGTTTTATAGAACCAGATGACTGTAATGTCTATGTGTTATATAGAACCAGATGACTGTAATGTCTGTGTGTTATATAGAACCAGATGACTGTAATGTCTGTGTGTTATATAGAACCAGATGACTGTAATGTCTGTGTGTTATATAGAACCAGATGACTGTAATGTCTGTGTGTTATATAGAACCAGATGACTGTAATGGCTGTGTGTTAAATAGAACCAGATGACTGTAATGTCTGTGTGTTATATAGAACCAGATGACTGTAATGTCTGTGTGTTATATAGAACCAGATGACTGTAATGTCTGTGTGTTATATAGAACCAGATGACTGTAATGTCTGTGTGTTATATAGAACCAGATAACTGTAATGTCTGTGTGATATAGAACCAGATGACTGTAATGTCTGTGTGTTATATAGAACCAGATGACTGTAATGTCTGCCCAGTCCAATGCTGTCAGTCATCAGGAATCTGGGATCTGTTACCAGGCAGGAAAGCCTATCACACAAACACACACACCCACGCACACTGACACACAGGAACACGAGCAGATACACGCTCACACAGCCATTCTCACACATACACAGCCATGCACACCTTCAGGCAGACATACGAAGGCACACATGGATGTACACCTGCATACACAAGGCAGAGCTTTTGGTCAGGTCTGACAAGTTTACCACATCAAGCCTTTCAAAGAAATCCACCCGTAGTCCCTTGGGAAGCTGCAGCACCTGTGTGTGTGTGTGTGTGTGTGTGTGTGTGTGTGTGTGTGTGTGTGTGTGTGTGTGTGTGTGTGTGTGTGTGTGTGTGTGTGTGTGTGTGTGTGTGTGTGTGTGTGTGTGTGTGT
>NW_022264633.1:15000-25725 GCF_002021735.2 Oncorhynchus kisutch
GTAGCGAGGCTATATACAGTAGCGAGGCTATATACAGTAGCGAGGCTATATACAGTAGCGAGGCTATATACAGTAGCGAGGCTATATACAGTAGCGAGGTTATATACAGTAGCGAGGCTATATACAGTAGCGAGGCTATATACAGTAGCGAGGCTATATACAGTAGCGAGGCTATATACAGTAGCGAGGTTATATACAGTAGCGAGGCTATATACAGTAGCGAGGCTATATACAGTAGCGAGGCTATATACAGTAGCGAGGTTATATACAGTAGCGAGGTTATATACAGTAGCGAGGCTATATACAGTAGCGAGGCTATATACAGTAGCGAGGTTATATACAGTAGCGAGGTTATATACAGTAGCGAGGCTATATACAGTAGCGAGGCTATATACAGTAGCGAGGCTATATACAGTAGCGAGGTTATATACAGTAGCGAGGTTATATACAGTAGCGAGGCTACATACAGTAGCGAGGTTATATACAGTAGCGAGGCTATATACAGTAGCGAGGCTATATACAGTAGCGAGGCTATATACAGTAGCGAGGCTATATACAGTAGCGAGGCTATATACAGTAGCGAGGCTATATACAGTAGCGAGGCTATAAACAGTAGCGAGGCTATAATACAGTAGCGAGGCTATATACAGTAGCGAGGCTATATACAGTAGCGAGGCTATATACAGTAGCGAGGCTATATACAGTAGCGAGGCTATAACAGTAGCGAGGCTATATACAGTAGCGAGGCTATAAACAGTAGCGAGGCTATAAACAGTAGCGAGGCTATAAACAGTAGCGAGGCTATATACAGTAGCGAGGCTATATACAGTAGCGAGGCTATATACAGTAGCGAGGCTATAAACAGTAGCGAGGCTATAAACAGTAGCGAGGCTATAAACAGTAGCGAGGCTATAAACAGTAGCGAGGTTATATACAGTAGCGAGGCTACATACAGTAGCGAGGCTATATACAGTAGCGAGGCTATATACAGTAGCGAGGCTATATACAGTAGCGAGGCTATATACAGTAGCGAGGCTATATACAGTAGCGAGGCTATATACAGTAGCGAGGCTACATACAGTAGCGAGGCTATATACAGTAGCGAGGCTATATACAGTAGCGAGGCTATATACAGTAGCGAGGCTATATACAGTAGCGAGGCTATATACAGTAGCGAGGCTACATACAGTAGCGAGGCTATATACAGTAGCGAGGCTATAAACAGTAGCGAGGCTATAAACAGTAGCGAGGCTATAAACAGTAGCGAGGCTATAAACAGTAGCGAGGTTATATACAGTAGCGAGGCTACATACAGTAGCGAGGCTATATACAGTAGCGAGGCTATAAACAGTAGCGAGGCTATAAACAGTAGCGAGGCTATAAACAGTAGCGAGGCTATATACAGTAGCGAGGCTACATACAGTAGCGAGGCTATATACAGTAGCGAGGCTATAAACAGTAGCGAGGCTATAAACAGTAGAGAGGCTATAAACAGTAGCGAGGCTATATACAGTAGCGAGGCTACATACAGTAGCGAGGCTATATACAGTAGAGAGGCTATATACAGTAGCGAGGCTATATACAGTAGCGAGGCTATATACAGTAGCGAGGCTATATACAGTAGCGAGGCTATATACAGTAGCGAGGCTATATACAGTAGCGAGGCTATATACAGTAGCGAGGCTATAAACAGTAGCGAGGCTATATACAGTAGCGAGGCTATAAACAGTAGCGAGGCTATAAACAGTAGCGAGGCTATAAACAGTAGCGAGGCTATAAACAGTAGCGAGGCTATAAACAGTAGCGAGGTTATATACAGTAGCGAGGCTACATACAGTAGCGAGGCTATATACAGTAGCGAGGCTATAAACAGTAGCGAGGCTATAAACAGTAGCGAGGCTATAAACAGTAGCGAGGCTATAAACAGTAGCGAGGTTATATACAGTAGCGAGGCTACATACAGTAGCGAGGCTATATACAGTAGCGAGGCTATATACAGTAGCGAGGCTATATACAGTAGCGAGGCTATATACAGTAGCGAGGCTATATACAGTAGCGAGGCTATATACAGTAGCGAGGCTACATACAGTAGCGAGGCTATATACAGTAGCGAGGCTATATACAGTAGCGAGGCTATATACAGTAGCGAGGCTATATACAGTAGCGAGGCTATATACAGTAGCGAGGCTATATACAGTAGCGAGGCTATATACAGTAGCGAGGCTACATACAGTAGCGAGGCTATATACAGTAGCGAGGCTATAAACAGTAGCGAGGCTATAAACAGTAGCGAGGCTATAAACAGTAGCGAGGTTATATACAGTAGCGAGGCTACATACAGTAGCGAGGCTATATACAGTAGCGAGGCTATAAACAGTAGCGAGGCTATAAACAGTAGCGAGGCTATAAACAGTAGCGAGGCTATATACAGTAGCGAGGCTACATACAGTAGCGAGGCTATATACAGTAGCGAGGCTATAAACAGTAGCGAGGCTATAAACAGTAGAGAGGCTATAAACAGTAGCGAGGCTATATACAGTAGCGAGGCTACATACAGTAGCGAGGCTATATACAGTAGCGAGGCTATAAACAGTAGCGAGGCTATAAACAGTAGAGAGGCTATAAACAGTAGCGAGGCTATATACAGTAGCGAGGCTACATACAGTAGCGAGGCTATATACAGTAGCGAGGCTATAAACAGTAGCGAGGCTATAAACAGTAGAGAGGCTATAAACAGTAGAGAGGCTATATACAGTAGAGAGGCTATATACAGTAGCGAGGCTACATACAGTAGCGAGGCTATAAACAGTAGAGAGGCTATAAACAGTAGAGAGGCTATATACAGTAGAGAGGCTATATACAGTAGCGAGGCTATAAACAGTAGCGAGGCTATAAACAGTAGAGAGGCTATATACAGTAGAGAGGCTATATACAGTAGCGAGGCTACATACAGTAGCGAGGCTATATACAGTAGCGAGGCTATAAACAGTAGCGAGGCTATAAACAGTAGAGAGGCTATATACAGACACCAGTTAGTTAGGCTGATTGAGGTAGTATGCACTTTTAGATATGGTTAACGTGACAATGCATATATGATGAACAGAGAGTAGCAGTAATGTAAAAGAGGGGTTGGTGGGTGGTGGGTGGCTGGACACAATGCAGATAGCCCAGTTAGCCAATGTGCGGGAGCAATTGAGGTAGTATGCACATGATGTAACGGTTTTCTTCATCTGAAGGAGAGTCAGACCAAAATGCGGCGTGGCTATTGCGATCCATGTTTAATAAAACAAAGTAAACACGAATCAAATACAAAAACAATAAACGTAACACGAAAACCCAAACAGCCTAATACTGGTGCAAAGTAACACAGAGACAGGAACAAGGACAATCACCCACAAAACCCAACACCAAACAGGCTACCTAAATATGGTTCCCAATGAGAGACAATGACGAACACCTGCCTCTGATTGAGAACCATATCAGGCCAAACATAGAACTAGACAAACTAGACATGTAACATAGAATGCCCACTCAGCTCACACCCTGACCAACCAAAACATACAAACATACAAAGCAAACTATGGTCAGGGTGTGACACATGAATGTATAGTTAAAGTGACTATGCATATATAATAAACAGAGAGTAGTAGCAGCGTAAAAAGAGGGGTCGGGGGGGCACACAGTGCAAATAGTCTGGGTAGCCATTTGATTACCTGTTCAGGAGTCTTATGGCTTGGGGGTAAAAACTGTTGAGAAGCCTTTTTGTCCTAGACTTGGCCCTCCGGTAACGCTTGCCATGAGGTAGTAGAGAGAACAGTCTATGACTGGGGTGACTGGGGTCTTTGACCATTTTTAAGGCCTTCCTCTGACACTGCCTGGTGTAGAGGTCCTGGATGGCAGGCAGCTTAACCCCAGTGATGTATTGGGCCGTACGCACTACCCTCTGTAGTGCCTTGCGGTCAGAGGCCGAGCAATTGCCGTACCAGGCAGTGATGCAACCAGTCATGCTCTCGATGTTGCAGCTGTAGGACCTTTTGAGGATCTCAGGACCCATGCCCCAAAAAAATTGTTTCCTGAGAGGGAATAGGCTTTGTCGTGCCCTCTTCACGACTGTTTTGGTGTTTTTGGACTATTCTAGTTTGTTGTTGATGTGGACACCAAGGAACTTGAAGTTCTCAATCTGCTCCACTACAGCCCCGTCGATGAGAATGGGGGCGTGCCTGGTCCTCCTTTTCCTGTAGTCCACAATAATCTTCTTAGTCTTGGTTACGTTGAGGGATAGGTCGTTATTCTGGCACCACCCAGCCAGGTTAGAGTGTTGGACTAGTAAATGAAAGGTTGCAAGTTCAAATCCCCGAGCTGACAAGTTACCAATCTGTCATTCTGCCCGATGAACAGGCAGTTAACCCACTGTTACTAGGCTGTCATTGAAAATAAGAATTTGTTCTTAACTGACTTGCCTAGTTAAGTAAAAAAGGTCTCTGACTTCCTCCCTATAGGCTGTGTCGTTGTTGTTGGAGTCATGCCCGACCATGCAGTCGTGGGTGAACAGGGAGTACAGGAGGGGACTGAGCACGCACCCCTGGGGAGTTCCAGTGTTGAGGATCAGCGTGGCAGATGTGTTGCTACCCACCCTCGCCACCTGGGGGCGGCCCGTCAGGAAGTCCAGGATCCAGTTGCAGAGGGAGGTGTTTAGTCCCAGGATCCTTAGCTTAGTGATGAGTTTTGAGGGTACTATAGTGTTGAACGCTGCGCTGTAGTCAATGAATAGCATTTTCACATAAGTGTTCCTTTTGTCCAGGTGGGAAAAGGCAGTGTGGAGTGCAATAGAGATTGCATCATCTGTGGATCTGTTTGGGCGGTATGCAAATTGCAGTAGGTCTAGGGTTTCTGGGATAATGGTGTTGATGTGAGCCATTACCAACCTTTCAAAGCACTTCATGGCTACGGATGTGAGTGCTACGGGTCTGTAGTCATTTAGGCAGGTTGTCTTTGTGTTCTTGGGCACAGGAACTATGGTGGTCTGCTTGAAACATGTTGCTATTACAGACTCAATCAGTGACAATTTCTGTGAAGACACCTGCCAGTTGGTCAGCACATGCCTGGACAACACGTCTTGGTAATCCGTCTGTCCCCGCAGCCTTGTGTATGTTGACCTGTTTAAAGGTCTTACTCACGTCGGCTACGGAGAGCGTCATCTGGAACAGCTGATGCTCTCATGCATGCCTCAGAAACTAGCATAGAAGTGATTTAGCTCGTCTGGTAGGCTCGTGTCACTGGGCAGTTCACGGCTGTGCTTCCCTTTGTAGTCTGTAATAGTTTGCAATCCCTGCCACATAAGACGAGCATCAGAGCTGGTGTAGTATGATTCAACCCTAGCCCGGTATCGATGCTTTGCCTGTTTGATGGTTCGTCGCAAGGGCATAGCATGATTTCTTGTAAGCTTCCGGGTTAGAGTCCCACACCTTGAAAGCGGCAGCTCTACCCTTTAGCTCAGTGCGAACGTTGCCTGTAAATCCATGACTTCTGGTTGGGGTATGTACGTACAGCCACTGTGGGGACGACATCCTCAATGCACTTATTGATAAAGCCAGTGACTGATGTGGTGTACTCCTCAATGCCATCGGATGAACCCCGGAACATGTTCCAATCTCTAATAGCAAAACAGTCCTGTAGTTTAGCACCTGTTTCATCTGACCACTTTTTTATAGACCTAGTGACTGGTGCTTCCTGCTTTCATTTTTGCTTGTTAGCATAAATCACCAGTGACTCGGTCTATAAAAAAGTTGTCAGATGAAGCAGATGCTAAACTACTGGACTGTTTTGCTATCACAGACTGGAACATGTTAGAGTTGTGGTCAGATTTACCAAATGGAGGGCGAGGGAGAGCTTTGTACACGTCTCTGTGTGTGGAGTAAAGGTGATCTAGAATTTTTTTCCCTCTGGTAGCACATTTAGCGTGTTGAAACGAAATTAGGTAGAACTGATATAAGTTTGCCTGCATTAAAGTCTCCGGCCACTAGGAGCGCCACCTCTGGGTGAGTGGTTTCCTGTTTGCTTATTTCCTTATACAGCTGACTGAGTGCGGTCTTAGTACCAGCATCTTTCTGTGGTGGTAAATAAGCAGCCACTAAAAGTATAGCTGAAAACTCTCTAAGCAAGTAGTGTGGCCTGCAATTTATCACAATATACTCTACTTCAGGCGAGCAAAATCTAGAGACTTCCTTAGATTTCATGCACCAGCTGTTGTTTACAAATATGCACATACACCTCCCCGGTGGTTACAGATTAATGTGGTTACATTAATCTGTTCCTTAGATTGACAATGTGTAGGTGGATTGGGTTTACTCCGCAAATACATCCAATACATAGGAAGTGAGTCATTCTCCTTCTCAATGGAACCCAGTGTGCTTTCCCTAGATGCAAAAAACATTGAAAGAAAAAAGAAAGAAAGAAAGAAAGAAAGAAAGAGAGAAAGAAAGAGAATGCACATCTCTATTGACCTTCATATGACAAATCCAGTTTAGCACAATGATTTGTGATGTTTTATTGGTGCTCATCATGACCATGTTTTTGTATTTTAATGTATATATGTATTCTAATGTATTCTAATGTATATAAATACATTGAGGAGTATTTCTGTCTGTAATAAAGCCATTTTGTGGGGAAAAACTCATTCTGATTGGCAGCATGTCATGTAAAATCAATAGATTCTGAACTGTAACTCAGTAAAACCTTTGAAATTGTTGCATGTTGCATTTATATTTTTGCTCAGCTTACATAAACAGTACCAGCCAAAAGTTTGGACACACCTACTCATTCAAGGGTTTTTTCTTTATTTTTACTATTTTCTGCATTGTAGAATAATAGTGACGAAAGCAAATGTACGAAATAACACATATGGAATCATGTAATAACCAAAAAAAGTGTTAAGCAAATCAGTATATATATATTTTTTTGATTCTTCAAAGTAGCCACCCTTTGATGACACCTTCGGACACTCTTGACATTCTCTCAACCAGCTTCACCTGGAATGCTTTTCCAACAGTCTTGAAGGAGTTCCCACATATGCTGAGCACTTGTTGGCTGCTTTTCCTTCACTCTGTGGTCCAACTCATCCCAAACCATCTCAATAGGGTTGAGGTCGGGTGATTGCCAGGTCATCTGATGCAGCACTCCTTCACCCTCCTTCTTGGTCAAATGTGATCGACCGGCTTGACTCTGACTTATGTAGCAAAATTTGAAAATGTGTTTTTAACATTGGATAAAAGTAGAGACTCAGAGCTAGAAAATGATATATCATACACTACAATGAGAAAGTTATTCTGCTTTGAAAGTTGTGAAACTTGTAACCTCACTTTTGAGAAAATGGCCCTTAAATGTTTTGGTACCTACTGGAGAGCTCATCTTTGTCTACACCCATTCAGCATTGTTCACACCCTCTTAAGCTTTAGCCCCACCCATCTCTTTAAGGATTCACTTGAGGCTACAGTATGTAGTAAACAACCAACGATTTCAAGACTAAAGGCAGGGCTTATACTACGGTTGTGTTTGTAAATTTCATCTGGAGTGCCAGAGTGTGCTCTGGGCGTTCGTAAACTCAGAGCATTGTCAGATTGTCTGTTTGTAAATTTAAAGTGTTTTGCTTTCGGAGCGTTCAGAGAGCATTCTGGACTATTTCGCTGAGGAGTAGGGTTGATCCAAGCATTCTGACCCTAACAACAACAGTCAAGCACCCAAGCTAACTGGCTAACGTTGGCTAGCTTGATAGCTACTTCCAGACACAAATGAGAGAACAGCTCACTCTGACCATTTTACTCACCATAGCAGAGCTGGTTAGGCTGTTTTTATGTTATACAGAGCATTGATGGCTGCAACTGTGCTGCTGGCAAAAGCTTTTTTTGCTAACGTTTACTGACACCAGCCATATTCAATGGGTGTTGAGCGTTTATAAATTCATCAGTTATTCTGAGCTCTGGCACACTAAGATGAGAGTGCTCTGAAATCGGAGTAGATAGCCAGAGCGAATTTCCCAGCTACGTCTATCGATAGTTGTCGCAGTGACATCATAAACATTCTATTGAAATAGTTACTTGCATAGTGGAGTCTTTTGTTTAGACACGTGGCTAGCTAGCTAAACAATGAGCCATAATCCCATCTCATAATGTTACTACCCTGCATGAATCTGCAGGTAGCTAACCAACCAGGTTTAATGTTAGCTAGCTAACTTTAGGCTGCAACTAGCCATGCAAATGGCTCTGAGATACGAATAATATTACTACACAGATCATACACGTAATGTTAGCTAGCTAGCCAGCCAGCTAAAGTTAATAGCTTGCTAACAGTACACTTTAATTTGAAATAAAAACAACATTCTGACAAAATTTGAAATGTGTAATAGCTGAAAATGTAGCTAGCTAGACTCTCTTGGGTGGATGCATGTCCCTCTCTGTAACAGATGCCATGGTTTTCCTTAGTTTGAAGATGTTTTATACAACAGCCTTCTGTGTTCTCTTTTTGGACTGTCTGCATATTTGCAATGAAACGGCAGAATTTTCTCCATGTCCTTAGCTATTTAACTCTAATTCCACTGATTTCAAAACCTGGTCCTCCAGAAAGTGGAGAGCAACACTTATTCAGTTCTACTACGTGATATCATAAAAAAAGCTGCTTAAAAAAGGATTACGTACACATACTGACCAGCTCATGTTTCAGACAGAAGTGGGCTACATGGCAGACCAATCTGAACTCATCTCTCGGCATGTCCAGCCCACTCATTATCTCAGCCAATCGCTGCTAGTGGATAGGTTGCTGACTTTTTCAGAGGATAACCCAACTAGGTTCATAATTGAACAATTGTATTTGTATTTACAGATGGTATACAAGTTTGTTATTAGGGAACATTACATTTCACATGGCCTTTCTGCCAAAAAACACATTTAGATTTTGTTAAAAGTTTTAATTCAAATGGCGCTCCTGTGAAGTAGTGACACGTGACATACGCCTAATTTCCTGAAATGAGTTACAAATAGCCCTTACACAGCCTGGAGGTTGGATCATTGTCCTGTTTAAAACAAATGATAGTTTGTTGATAGTATATCCCACTAAGTGCAAACCAGATGGGATGGCGTATTGCTTCAAATTCTGTGATAGCCATGCTGGTTAATTGTTTCTTGAATTCTAAACAAATTGCTGACAGTGTCACCAGGAAAGCACCATCACACCTCCTCCTCCATGCTTCACAGTGGGAACCACGTGTGGCAATCATCTGTTCATGTGTGTGTGTGTGTGTGAGTGTCATTTGCGAGGCCTGGTGTAGTTTCACCACAGCAGGTGGATAAGAGACTTTGCCAGGAGTAAGGTGAGTAAAACCAACTTTTACTGTAATCAATCCCAGTTAAAGTCCAAGGATACGACAGGCCTGGCTTGTTCCTCGTTCTAGCACTGTTTAGCTCACTGAAAATTGTTTTCCTTCTCGCTCCGTCTGCCAGAAAAAAGACTGCTTGTTCTTATTGGACCAAAGGCAAGATGAGGAAAAAGGAGAACTGTTTCTTCCTGGATGGCCCTCTGCATATTATTCATCAAACTCTCCCCAACCTGCCCCTGTGGAAACATCACTCAAACATGTACGTGTGTTTGTGTGTGTGCGCATGCATGTGTGTGAGAAAGCTGGCTGGTATTTCTGTGATGGGGAATTCTGTAATGCAACAAGCGGTTTGATGTGCCCTGTTGAGGAATCCTGGTCTGGACCTGTGGAGATACAGAATGCAACACACACTCAGATCCTCCAGCTCTACAGGTGCTGTTGGTATGTTACAGTATGGCTCAGTTCCTCCTGCTCTGCAGATGATGTTAGTATGTTACAGTATGGCTCAGTTCCTCCAGCTCTGCAGATGATGTTAGTATGTTACAGTATGGCTCAGTTCCTCCAGCTCTGCAGATGATGTTAGTATGTTACAGTATGGCTCAGTTCCTTCAGCTCTACAGGTGATGTTAGTATGTTACAGTATGGCTCAGTTCCTTCAGCTCTACAGGTGCTGTTAGTATGTTACAGTATGACTCAGTTCCTTCAGCTCTACAGGTGCTGTTAGTATGTTACAGTATGACTCAGTTCCTTCAGCTCTACAGGTGCTGTTAATATGTTACAGTATGACTCAGTTCCTTCAGCTCTACAGGTGCTGTTAGTATGTTACAGTATGGCTCAGTTCCTTCAGCTCTACAGGTGCTGTTAGTATGTTACAGTATGACTCAGTTCCTTCAGCTCTACAGGTGCTGTTAATATGTTACAGTATGACTCAGTTCCTTCAGCTCTACAGGTGCTGTTAGTATGTTACAGTATGACTCAGTTCCTTCAGCTCTACAGGTGCTGTTAATATGTTACAGTATGACTCAGTTCCTTCAGCTCTACAGGTGCTGTTAGTATGTTACAGTATGACTCAGTTCCTTCAGCTCTACAGGTGCTGTTAGTATGTTACAGTATGACTCAGTTCCTTCAGCTCTACAGGTGCTGTTAATATGTTACAGTATGACTCAGTTCCTTCAGCTCTACAGGTGCTGTTAGTATGTTACAGTATGACTCAGTTCCTTCAGCTCTACAGGTGCTGTTAATATGTTACAGCAGACCCCCAGACCCCCTGTATGGCATCCATAATAGGAAAATGTCAGTTCTCAGAATGAACACTGACAGTTTGAGTTTTTTGTGAGAACTGACAACATCTTTTACCC
>NW_022264634.1:0-25817 GCF_002021735.2 Oncorhynchus kisutch
AATTGGTTTCAAAGGGCTCCATGGTCTCACCTCACTGATTTTAAATTGGTTTCAAAGGGTTCTATGGTCTCCCTCACTGATTAAATTGGGTCAAAGGGCTCCATGGTCTACCTCACTGATTTAAATGGTTTCAAAGGGTTCTATGGTCTCACCTCACTGATATGAAATGGATTTCAAAGGGCTCCATGGTCTCACCTCACTGATTTTAAATGGTTTCAAAGGGCTCCATGGTCTCCTCACTGATTTTAAATTGGTTTCAAAGGGTTATGTGGTCTCACCTCATGATTAAAATTGGTTTCAAAGGGTTCTATGGTCTCACCTCACTGAGGCATGGGTTCTATGGTCTCACCTCACGAGGACATGGATTTCAAAGGGGTCTGTGGTCTCACCTCACTGATGTAAATTGGTTTCAAAGGGTTATTTTGTCTCACCTCACTGATGACATGGATTTCAAAGGGTTCTATGGTCTCACCTCAATGATAAATTGGTTTCAAAGGGTTATATTGTCTCACCTCACTCATTGACATGGGTTTCAAAGGGGTCCAATGGTCTCACCTCACTGAGGACATGGATTTCAAAGGGTTCTGTGGTCTCACCTCAGTGATTAAATTGGTTTCAAAGGGTTCTGTGGTCTCACCTCACTCATGGCATGGGTTTCAAAGGGTTCTATAGTCTCACCTCACCGATGACATGGGTTCCAAAGGGTTCTATGGTCTCACCTCACTGATGACATGGATTTCAAAGGGTTCTATGGTCTCACCTCACTGATTAAATTGGTTTCAAAGGGTGCTATGGTCTCAGCTCACTGATGACATGGGTTCCAAAGGGTTCTATGGTCTCACCTCCACTGATTAAATTGGTTTCAAAGGGCTCCATGGTCTCACCTCACTGATTAAATTGGTTTCAAAGGGTTCTGTGGTCTCATCTCACTGATTAAATTGGTTTCAAAGGGTTCTATGGTCTCACCTCCCTGATGACATGGATTTCAAAGGGTTCTATGGTCTCACCTCACTGATTAAATTGGTTTCAAAGGGTTCTATGGTCTCACCTCACTGAGGACATGGATTTCAAAGGGTTCTGTGGTCTCACCTCAGTGATTAAATTGGTTTTCAAAGGGTTCTGTGGTCTCACCTCACTGATTAAATTGGTTTCAAAGGGTGCTATGGTCTACCCTCACTGATGACATGGGTTCCAAAGGGTTCTATGGTCTACCCTCACTGATTAAATTGGTTTCAAAGTGCTCCATGGTCTCACCTCACTGATTAAATTGGTTTCAAAGGGCTCCATGGTCTCACCTCACTGATTAAATTGGTTTCAAAGGGCTTCATGGTCTCACCTCACTGATGAAATTGGTTTCAAAGGGTTCTATGGTCTCAATACACTGATGACATGGATTTCAAAGGTTCTATGGTCCCACCTCACTGATTAATTGGTTTCAAGGGTTCTATGGTCTCACCTCACTCATGACATGGGTTTCAAAGGGTTCTATAGTCTCACCTCACTGATGACATGGGTTCCAAAGGGTTCTATGGTCTCACCTCACTGATTTAATTGGTTTCAAAGGGCTCCATGGTCTCACCTCACTGATTAAATTGGTTTCAAAGGGTTCTATGGTCTCACCTCACTGATTAAATTGGTTTCAAAGGGCTCCATGGTCTCACCTCACTGATTAAATTGGTTTCAAAGTGCTCCATGGTCTCACCTCACTGATTAAATTGGTTTCAAAGGGCTCCATGGTCTCACCTCACTGATTAAATTGGTTTCAAAGGGCTTCATGGTCTCACCTCACTGATGAAATTGGTTTCAAAGGGTTCTATGGTCTCAATACACTGATGACATGGATTTCAAAGGGTTCTATGGTCCCACCTCACTGATTAAATTGGTTTTCAAAGGGTTCTATGGTCTCACCTCACTCATGAAATGGGTTTCAAAGGGTTCTATAGTCTCACCTCACTGATGACATGGGTTCCAAAGGGTTCTATGGTCTCACCTCACTGATTTAATTGGTTTCAAAGGGCTCCATGGTCTCACCTCACTGATTAAATTGGTTTCAAAGGGTTCTATGGTCTCACCTCACTGATTAAATTGGTTTCAAAGGGCTCCATGGTCTCACCTCACTGATTAAATTGGTTTCAAAGGGCTCCATGGTCTCACCTCACTGATTAAATTGGTTTCAAAGGGTTATGTGGTCTCACCTCACTGATTAAATTGGTTTCAAAGGGTTCTATGGTCTCACCTCACTGAGGACATGGGTTCTATGGTCTCACCTCACTGAGGACATGGATTTCAAAGGGTTCTGTGGTCTCACCTCAGTGATTAAATTGGTTTCAAAGGGTTCTGTGGTCTCACCTCACTGATTAAATTGGTTTCAAAGGGTTATATTGTCTCACCTCACTGATGACATGGATTTCAACGGGTTCTGTGGTCTCAACTCACTCATGGCATGGGTTCAAAGGGTTCTATAGTCTCACCTCAGTGATGACATGGGTTCCAAAGGGTTCTATGGTCTCCCCTCACTGATGACATGGATTTCAAAGGGTTCTATGGTCTCACCTCACTCATGACATGGGTTTCAAAGGGTTCTATAGTCTCACCTCACCGATGACATGGGTTCCAAAGGGTTCTATGGTCTCACCTCACTGATGACATGGATTTCAAAGGGTTCTATGGTCTCACCTCACTGATTAAATTGGTTTCAAAGGGTGTTATGGTCTCACCTCACTCATGACATGGGTTTCAAAGGGTTCTATAGTCTCAGCTCACTGATGACATGGATTTCAAAGGTTCTATGGTCTCACCTCACTGATTAAATTGGTTTCAAAGGGCTCCATGGTCTCACCTCACTGATTAAATTGGTTTCAAAGGGTTCTATTGTCTACCCTCACTGATTAAATTGGTTTCAAAGTGCTCCATGGTCTCACCTCACTGATTAAATTGGTTTCAAAGGGCTCCATGGTCTCACCTCACTGATTAAATTGGTTTCAAAGGGCTTCATGGTCTCACCTCACTGATGAAATTGGTTTCAAAGGGTTCTATGGTCTCAATACACTGATGACATGGATTTCAAAGGGTTCTATGGTCCCACCTCACTGATTAAATTGGTTTCAAAGGGTTCTATGGTCTCACCTCACTCATGACATGGGTTTCAAAGGGTTCTATAGTCTCACCTCACTGATGACATGGGTTCCAAAGGGTTCTATGGTCTCACCTCACTGATTTAATTGGTTTCAAAGGGCTCCATGGTCTCACCTCACTGATTAAATTGGTTTCAAAGGGTTCTATGGTCTCACCTCACTGATTAAATTGGTTTCAAAGGGCTCCATGGTCTCACCTCACTGATTAAATTGGTTTCAAAGGGCTCCATGGTCTCACCTCACTGATTAAATTGGTTTCAAAGGGTTATGTGGTCTCACCTCACTGATTAAATTGGTTTCAAAGGGCTCCATGGTCTCACCTCACTGATTAAATTGGTTTCAAAGGGTTATGTGGTCTCACCTCACTGATTAAATTGGTTTCAAAGGGTTCTATGGTCTCACCTCACTGAGG
This sequence comes from Oncorhynchus kisutch, assembly GCF_002021735.2. Classification (NCBI taxonomy): domain Eukaryota; kingdom Metazoa; phylum Chordata; class Actinopteri; order Salmoniformes; family Salmonidae; genus Oncorhynchus; species Oncorhynchus kisutch. Next base: position 3,547 of record NW_022264634.1, read on the forward strand.
ACATGGGTTCTATGGTCTCACCTCACTGAGGACATGGATTTCAAAGGGTTCTGTGGTCTCACCTCAATGATTAAATTGGTTTCAAAGGGTTATTTTGTCTCACCTCACTGATGATATGGATTTCAAAGGGTTCTGTGGTCTCACCTCAATGATTAAATTGGTTTCAAAGGGTTATATTGTATCACCTCACTCATGACATGGGTTTCAAAGGGTCCAATGGTCTCACCTCACTGAGGACATGGATTTCAAAGGGTTCTGTGGTCTCACCTCAGTGATTAAATTGGTTTCAAAGGGTTCTGTGGTCTCACCTCACTGATTAAATTGGTTTCAAAGGGTTATATTGTCTCACCTCACCGATGACATGGATTTCAACGGGTTCTGTGGTCTCAACTCACTCATGGCATGGGTTTCAAAGGGTTCTATAGTCTCACCTCAGTGATGACATGGGTTCCAAAGGGTTCTATGGTCTCCCCTCACTGATGACATGGATTTCAAAGGGTTCTATGGTCTCACCTCACTCATGACATGGGTTTCAAAGGGTTCTATAGTCTCACCTCACCGATGACATGGGTTCCAAAGGGTTCTATGGTCTCACCTCACTGATGACATGGATTTCAAAGGGTTCTATGGTCTCACCTCACTGATTAAATTGGTTTCAAAGGGTGTTATGGTCTCACCTCACTCATGACATGGGTTTCAAAGGGTTCTATAGTCTCAGCTCACTGATGACATGGATTTCAAAGGGTTCTATGGTCTCACCTCACCGATTAAATTGGTTTCAAAGGGCTCCATGGTCTCACCTCACTGATTAAATTGGTTTCAAAGGGTTCTATTGTCTCACCTCACTGATTAAATTGGTTTCAAAGGCCTCCATGGTCTCACCTCACTGATTAAATTGGTTTCAAAGGGTTCTGTGGTCTCATCTCACTGATTAAATTGGTTTCAAAGGGTTCTATGGTCTCACCTCCCTGATGACATGGATTTCAAAGGGTTCTATGGTCTCACCTCACTGATTAAATTGGTTTCAAAGGGTTCTATGGTCTCACCTCACTGAGGACATGGATTTCAAAGGGGTCTGTGGTCTCACCTCACTGATTAAATTGGTTTCAAAGGGTTATGTGGTCTCACCTCACTGATTAAATTGGTTTCAAAGGGTTCTATGGTCTCACCTCACTGAGGATATGGGTTCTATGGTCTCACCTCGCCGAGGACATGGATTTCAAAGGGTTCTGTGGTCTCACCTCACTGATTAAATTGGTTTCAAAGGGTTATTTTGTCTCACCTCACTGATGATATGGATTTCAAAGGGTTCTGTGGTCTCACCTCAATGATTAAATTGGTTTCAAAGGGTTATATTGTCTCACCTCACTCATGACATGGGTTTCAAAGGGTTCTGTGGTCTCACCTCAATGATTAAATTGGTTTCAAAGGGTTATTTTGTCTCACCTCACTGATGATATGGATTTCAAAGGGTTCTGTGGTCTCACCTCAATGATTAAATTGGTTTCAAAGGGTTATATTGTATCACCTCACTCATGACATGGGTTTCAAAGGGTCCAATGGTCTCACCTCACTGAGGACATGGATTTCAAAGGGTTCTGTGGTCTCACCTCAGTGATTAAATTGGTTTCAAAGGGTTCTGTGGTCTCACCTCACTGATTAAATTGGTTTCAAAGGGTTATATTGTCTCACCTCACCGATGACATGGATTTCAACGGGTTCTGTGGTCTCAACTCACTCATGGCATGGGTTTCAAAGGGTTCTATAGTCTCACCTCAGTGATGACATGGGTTCCAAAGGGTTCTATGGTCTCCCCTCACTGATGACATGGATTTCAAAGGGTTCTATGGTCTCACCTCACTCATGACATGGGTTTCAAAGGGTTCTATAGTCTCACCTCACCGATGACATGGGTTCCAAAGGGTTCTATGGTCTCACCTCACTGATGACATGGATTTCAAAGGGTTCTATGGTCTCACCTCACTGATTAAATTGGTTTCAAAGGGTGTTATGGTCTCACCTCACTCATGACATGGGTTTCAAAGGGTTCTATAGTCTCAGCTCACTGATGACATGGATTTCAAAGGGTTCTATGGTCTCACCTCACCGATTAAATTGGTTTCAAAGGGCTCCATGGTCTCACCTCACTGATTAAATTGGTTTCAAAGGGTTCTATTGTCTCACCTCACTGATTAAATTGGTTTCAAAGGCCTCCATGGTCTCACCTCACTGATTAAATTGGTTTCAAAGGGTTCTGTGGTCTCATCTCACTGATTAAATTGGTTTCAAAGGGTTCTATGGTCTCACCTCCCTGATGACATGGATTTCAAAGGGTTCTATGGTCTCACCTCACTGATTAAATTGGTTTCAAAGGGTTCTATGGTCTCACCTCACTGAGGACATGGATTTCAAAGGGGTCTGTGGTCTCACCTCACTGATTAAATTGGTTTCAAAGGGTTATGTGGTCTCACCTCACTGATTAAATTGGTTTCAAAGGGTTCTATGGTCTCACCTCACTGAGGATATGGGTTCTATGGTCTCACCTCGCCGAGGACATGGATTTCAAAGGGTTCTGTGGTCTCACCTCACTGATTAAATTGGTTTCAAAGGGTTATTTTGTCTCACCTCACTGATGATATGGATTTCAAAGGGTTCTGTGGTCTCACCTCAATGATTAAATTGGTTTCAAAGGGTTATATTGTCTCACCTCACTCATGACATGGGTTTCAAAGGGTCCAATGGTCTCACCTCACTGAGGACATGGATTTCAAAGGGTTCTGTGGTCTCACCTCAGTGATTAAATTGGTTTCAAAGGGTTCTGTGGTCTCACCTCACTCATGGCATGGGTTTCAAAGGGTTCTATAGTCTCACCTCACCGATGACATGGGTTCCAAAGGGTTCTATGGTCTCACCTCACTGATTAAATTGGTTTCAAAGGGTAATATTGTCTCACCTCACTGATGACATGGATTTCAAAGGGTTCTGTGGTCTCAACTCACTCATGGCATGGGTTTCAAAGGGTTCTATAGTCTCACCTCACCGATGACATGGGTTCCAAAGGGTTCTATGGTCTCACCTCACTGATGACATGGATTTCAAAGGGTTCTATGGTCTCACCTCACTGATTAAATTGGTTTCAAAGGGTGCTATGGTCTCACCTCACTCATGACATGGGTTTCAAAGGGTTCTATAGTCTCAGCTCACTGATGACATGGGTTCCAAAGGGTTCTATGGTCTCACCTCACTGATTAAATTGGTTTCAAAGGGCTCCATGGTCTCACCTCACTGATTAAATTGGTTTCAAAGGGTTCTGTGGTCTCATCTCACTGATTAAATTGGTTTCAAAGGGTTCTATGGTCTCACCTCCCTGATGACATGGATTTCAAAGGGTTCTATGGTCTCACCTCACTGATTAAATTGGTTTCAAAGGGTTCTATGGTCTCACCTCACTGAGGACATGGATTTCAAAGGGTTCTGTGGTCTCACCTCAGTGATTAAATTGGTTTCAAAGGGTTCTGTGGTCTCACCTCACTGATTAAATTGGTTTCAAAGGGTGCTATGGTCTACCCTCACTGATGACATGGGTTCCAAAGGGTTCTATGGTCTACCCTCACTGATTAAATTGGTTTCAAAGTGCTCCATGGTCTCACCTCACTGATTAAATTGGTTTCAAAGGGCTCCATGGTCTCACCTCACTGATTAAATTGGTTTCAAAGGGCTTCATGGTCTCACCTCACTGATGAAATTGGTTTCAAAGGGTTCTATGGTCTCAATACACTGATGACATGGATTTCAAAGGGTTCTATGGTCCCACCTCACTGATTAAATTGGTTTCAAAGGGTTCTATGGTCTCACCTCACTCATGACATGGGTTTCAAAGGGTTCTATAGTCTCACCTCACTGATGACATGGGTTCCAAAGGGTTCTATGGTCTCACCTCACTGATTTAATTGGTTTCAAAGGGCTCCATGGTCTCACCTCACTGATTAAATTGGTTTCAAAGGGTTCTATGGTCTCACCTCACTGATTAAATTCGTTTCAAAGGGCTCCATGGTCTCACCTCACTGATTAAATTGGTTTCAAAGGGCTCCATGGTCTCACCTCACTGATTAAAAAGGTTTCAAAGGGTTATGTGGTCTCACCTCACTGATTAAATTGGTTTCAAAGGGTTCTATGGTCTCACCTCACTGAGGACATGGGTTCTATGGTCTCACCTCACTGAGGACATGGATTTCAAAGGGTTCTGTGGTCTCACCTCACAGATTAAATTGGTTTCAAAGGGTTCTATTGTCTCACCTCACTGATTAAATTGGTTTCAAAGGCCTCCATGGTCTCACCTCACTGATTAAATTGGTTTCAAAGGGTTCTGTGGTCTCATCTCACTGATAAAATTGGTTTCAAAGGGTTCTATGGTCTCACCTCACTGAGGACATGGATTTCAAAGGGCTCCATGGTCTCAACTCACTGATTAAATTGGTTTCAAAGGGTTCTATGGTCTCACCTCACTGATTAAATTGGTTTCAAAGGGCTCCATGGTCTCACCTCACTGATTAAATTGGTTTCAAAGGGTTATGTGGTCTCACCTCACTGATTAAATTGGTTTCAAAGGGTTCTATGGTCTCACCTCACTGAGGATATGGGTTCTATGGTCTCACCTCACCGAGGACATGGATTTCAAAGGGTTCTGTGGTCTCACCTCACAGATTAAATTGGTTTCAAAGGGTTCTGTGGTCTCACCTCACTGATTAAATTGGTTTCAAAGGGTTATTTTGTCTCACCTCACTGATGATATGGATTTCAAAGGGTTCTGTGGTCTCACCTCAATGATTCAATTGGTTTCAAAGGGTTATATTGTCTCACCTCACTGATGACATGGATTTCAAAGGGTTCTATGGTCTCACCTCACTCATGACATGGGTTTCAAAGGGTTCTATAGTCTCACCTCAGTGATGACATGGGTTCCAAAGGGTTCTATGGTCTCCCCTCAATGATGACATGGATTTCAAAGGGTTCTATGGTCTCACCTCACTGATTAAATTGGTTTCAAAGGGTTCTATGGTCTCACTTCACTCATGACATGGGTTTCAAAGTTTTCTATAGTCTCACCTCACCGATGACATGGGTTCCAAAGGGTTCTATGGTCTCCCCTCACTGATGACATGGGTTCCAAAGGGTTCCATGGTCTCACCTCACTGATTAAATTGGTTTCAAAGGGTTCTATGGCCTCACCTCACTGATGATATGGATTTCAAAGGGTTCTTTGGTCTCACCTCACTGATTAAATTGGTTTCAAAGGGTTCTATGGTCTCACCTCACTGAGGACATGGATTTCAAAGGGTTCTGTGGTCTCACCTCACTGATTAATAAATTGGTTTCAAAGGGTGCTATGGTCTCACCTCACTGATGACATGGGTTCCAAAGGGTTCTATGGTCTCACCTCACTGATGACATGGTTTCCAAAGGGTTCTATGGTCTCACCTCACTGATTAAATTGGTTTCAAAGTGCTCCATGGTCTCACCTCACTGATTTAATTGGTTTCAAAGGGCTCCATGGTCTCACCTCACTGATTAAATTGGTTTCAAAGGGTTCTGTGGTCTAACCTCACTGATTAAATTGGTTTCAAAGTGTTCATGGTCTCACCTCACTGATGATATGGATTTCAAAGGGTTCTGTGGTCTCATCTCAATGATTAAATTGGTTTCAAAGGGTTATATTGTCTCACCTCACTGATGACATGGATTTCAAAGGGTTCTATAGTCTAACCTCAGTGATGACATGGGTTCAAAAGGGTTCTATGGTCTCCCCTCACTGATGACATGGATATGAAAGGGTTCAATGGTCTCCCCTCACTAATGACATGGGTTCCAAAGGGTTCTATGGTCTCACCTCACTGATTAAATTGGTTTCAAGTGGTTCTATGGTCTCACCTCACTGATGACATGGATTTCAAAGGGTTCTGTTGTCTCACCTCACTGATGACATGGATTTCAAAGGGTTCTATGGTCTCACCTCACTCATGACATGGGTTTCAAAGGGTTCTATAGTCTCACCTCGCCGATGCCATGGGTTCCAAAGGGTTCTATGGTCTCCCCTCACTGATGACATGGGTTCCAAAGGGTTCCATGGTCTCACCTCAGTGGTTAAATTGGTTTCAAAGGGTTCTATGGTCTCACCTCACTGATTAAATTGGTTTCAAAGGGTGCTATGGTCTCACCTCACTGATGACATGGGTTCCAAAGGGTTCTATGGTCTACCCTCACTGATTAAATTGGTTTCAAAGTGCTCCATGGTCTCACCTCACTGATTAAATTGGTTTCAAAGGGCTCCATGGTCTCACCTCACTGATTAAATTGGTTTCAAAGGGCTCCATGGTCTCACCTCACTGATTAAATTGGTTTCAAAGGGTTCTATTGTCTCACCTCACTGATTAAATTGGTTTCAAAGGGTGTTATGGTCTCACCTCACTCATGACATGGGTTTCAAAGGGTTCTATAGTCTCAGCTCACTGATGACATGGATTTCAAAGGGTTCTATGGTCTCACCTCACCGATTAAATTGGTTTCAAAGGGCTCCATGGTCTCACCTCACTGATTAAATTGGTTTCAAAGGGTTCTATTGTCTCACCTCACTGATTAAATTGGTTTCAAAGGCCTCCATGGTCTCACCTCACTGATTAAATTGGTTTCAAAGGGTTCTGTGGTCTCATCTCACTGATTAAATTGGTTTCAAAGGGTTCTATGGTCTCACCTCCCTGATGACATGGATTTCAAAGGGTTCTATGGTCTCACCTCACTGATTAAATTGGTTTCAAAGGGTTCTATGGTCTCACCTCACTGAGGACATGGATTTCAAAGGGGTCTGTGGTCTCACCTCACTGATTAAATTGGTTTCAAAGGGTTATGTGGTCTCACCTCACTGATTAAATTGGTTTCAAAGGGTTCTATGGTCTCACCTCACTGAGGATATGGGTTCTATGGTCTCACCTCGCCGAGGACATGGATTTCAAAGGGTTCTGTGGTCTCACCTCACTGATTAAATTGGTTTCAAAGGGTTATTTTGTCTCACCTCACTGATGATATGGATTTCAAAGGGTTCTGTGGTCTCACCTCAATGATTAAATTGGTTTCAAAGGGTTATATTGTCTCACCTCACTCATGACATGGGTTTCAAAGGGTCCAATGGTCTCACCTCACTGAGGACATGGATTTCAAAGGGTTCTGTGGTCTCACCTCAGTGATTAAATTGGTTTCAAAGGGTTCTGTGGTCTCACCTCACTCATGGCATGGGTTTCAAAGGGTTCTATAGTCTCACCTCACCGATGACATGGGTTCCAAAGGGTTCTATGGTCTCACCTCACTGATTAAATTGGTTTCAAAGGGTAATATTGTCTCACCTCACTGATGACATGGATTTCAAAGGGTTCTGTGGTCTCAACTCACTCATGGCATGGGTTTCAAAGGGTTCTATAGTCTCACCTCACCGATGACATGGGTTCCAAAGGGTTCTATGGTCTCACCTCACTGATGACATGGATTTCAAAGGGTTCTATGGTCTCACCTCACTGATTAAATTGGTTTCAAAGGGTGCTATGGTCTCACCTCACTCATGACATGGGTTTCAAAGGGTTCTATAGTCTCAGCTCACTGATGACATGGGTTCCAAAGGGTTCTATGGTCTCACCTCACTGATTAAATTGGTTTCAAAGGGCTCCATGGTCTCACCTCACTGATTAAATTGGTTTCAAAGGGTTCTGTGGTCTCATCTCACTGATTAAATTGGTTTCAAAGGGTTCTATGGTCTCACCTCCCTGATGACATGGATTTCAAAGGGTTCTATGGTCTCACCTCACTGATTAAATTGGTTTCAAAGGGTTCTATGGTCTCACCTCACTGAGGACATGGATTTCAAAGGGTTCTGTGGTCTCACCTCAGTGATTAAATTGGTTTCAAAGGGTTCTGTGGTCTCACCTCACTGATTAAATTGGTTTCAAAGGGTGCTATGGTCTACCCTCACTGATGACATGGGTTCCAAAGGGTTCTATGGTCTACCCTCACTGATTAAATTGGTTTCAAAGTGCTCCATGGTCTCACCTCACTGATTAAATTGGTTTCAAAGGGCTCCATGGTCTCACCTCACTGATTAAATTGGTTTCAAAGGGCTTCATGGTCTCACCTCACTGATGAAATTGGTTTCAAAGGGTTCTATGGTCTCAATACACTGATGACATGGATTTCAAAGGGTTCTATGGTCCCACCTCACTGATTAAATTGGTTTCAAAGGGTTCTATGGTCTCACCTCACTCATGACATGGGTTTCAAAGGGTTCTATAGTCTCACCTCACTGATGACATGGGTTCCAAAGGGTTCTATGGTCTCACCTCACTGATTTAATTGGTTTCAAAGGGCTCCATGGTCTCACCTCACTGATTAAATTGGTTTCAAAGGGTTCTATGGTCTCACCTCACTGATTAAATTCGTTTCAAAGGGCTCCATGGTCTCACCTCACTGATTAAATTGGTTTCAAAGGGCTCCATGGTCTCACCTCACTGATTAAAAAGGTTTCAAAGGGTTATGTGGTCTCACCTCACTGATTAAATTGGTTTCAAAGGGTTCTATGGTCTCACCTCACTGAGGACATGGGTTCTATGGTCTCACCTCACTGAGGACATGGATTTCAAAGGGTTCTGTGGTCTCACCTCACAGATTAAATTGGTTTCAAAGGGTTCTATTGTCTCACCTCACTGATTAAATTGGTTTCAAAGGCCTCCATGGTCTCACCTCACTGATTAAATTGGTTTCAAAGGGTTCTGTGGTCTCATCTCACTGATAAAATTGGTTTCAAAGGGTTCTATGGTCTCACCTCACTGAGGACATGGATTTCAAAGGGCTCCATGGTCTCAACTCACTGATTAAATTGGTTTCAAAGGGTTCTATGGTCTCACCTCACTGATTAAATTGGTTTCAAAGGGCTCCATGGTCTCACCTCACTGATTAAATTGGTTTCAAAGGGTTATGTGGTCTCACCTCACTGATTAAATTGGTTTCAAAGGGTTCTATGGTCTCACCTCACTGAGGATATGGGTTCTATGGTCTCACCTCACCGAGGACATGGATTTCAAAGGGTTCTGTGGTCTCACCTCACAGATTAAATTGGTTTCAAAGGGTTCTGTGGTCTCACCTCACTGATTAAATTGGTTTCAAAGGGTTATTTTGTCTCACCTCACTGATGATATGGATTTCAAAGGGTTCTGTGGTCTCACCTCAATGATTCAATTGGTTTCAAAGGGTTATATTGTCTCACCTCACTGATGACATGGATTTCAAAGGGTTCTATGGTCTCACCTCACTCATGACATGGGTTTCAAAGGGTTCTATAGTCTCACCTCAGTGATGACATGGGTTCCAAAGGGTTCTATGGTCTCCCCTCAATGATGACATGGATTTCAAAGGGTTCTATGGTCTCACCTCACTGATTAAATTGGTTTCAAAGGGTTCTATGGTCTCACTTCACTCATGACATGGGTTTCAAAGTTTTCTATAGTCTCACCTCACCGATGACATGGGTTCCAAAGGGTTCTATGGTCTCCCCTCACTGATGACATGGGTTCCAAAGGGTTCCATGGTCTCACCTCACTGATTAAATTGGTTTCAAAGGGTTCTATGGCCTCACCTCACTGATGATATGGATTTCAAAGGGTTCTTTGGTCTCACCTCACTGATTAAATTGGTTTCAAAGGGTTCTATGGTCTCACCTCACTGAGGACATGGATTTCAAAGGGTTCTGTGGTCTCACCTCACTGATTAATAAATTGGTTTCAAAGGGTGCTATGGTCTCACCTCACTGATGACATGGGTTCCAAAGGGTTCTATGGTCTCACCTCACTGATGACATGGTTTCCAAAGGGTTCTATGGTCTCACCTCACTGATTAAATTGGTTTCAAAGTGCTCCATGGTCTCACCTCACTGATTTAATTGGTTTCAAAGGGCTCCATGGTCTCACCTCACTGATTAAATTGGTTTCAAAGGGTTCTGTGGTCTAACCTCACTGATTAAATTGGTTTCAAAGTGTTCATGGTCTCACCTCACTGATGATATGGATTTCAAAGGGTTCTGTGGTCTCATCTCAATGATTAAATTGGTTTCAAAGGGTTATATTGTCTCACCTCACTGATGACATGGATTTCAAAGGGTTCTATAGTCTAACCTCAGTGATGACATGGGTTCAAAAGGGTTCTATGGTCTCCCCTCACTGATGACATGGATATGAAAGGGTTCAATGGTCTCCCCTCACTAATGACATGGGTTCCAAAGGGTTCTATGGTCTCACCTCACTGATTAAATTGGTTTCAAGTGGTTCTATGGTCTCACCTCACTGATGACATGGATTTCAAAGGGTTCTGTTGTCTCACCTCACTGATGACATGGATTTCAAAGGGTTCTATGGTCTCACCTCACTCATGACATGGGTTTCAAAGGGTTCTATAGTCTCACCTCGCCGATGCCATGGGTTCCAAAGGGTTCTATGGTCTCCCCTCACTGATGACATGGGTTCCAAAGGGTTCCATGGTCTCACCTCAGTGGTTAAATTGGTTTCAAAGGGTTCTATGGTCTCACCTCACTGATTAAATTGGTTTCAAAGGGTGCTATGGTCTCACCTCACTGATGACATGGGTTCCAAAGGGTTCTATGGTCTACCCTCACTGATTAAATTGGTTTCAAAGTGCTCCATGGTCTCACCTCACTGATTAAATTGGTTTCAAAGGGCTCCATGGTCTCACCTCACTGATTAAATTGGTTTCAAAGGGCTCCATGGTCTCACCTCACTGATTAAATTGGTTTCAAAGGGTTCTATTGTCTCACCTCACTGATTAAATTGGTTTCAAAGGCCTCCATGGTATCACCTCACTGATTAAATTGGTTTCAAAGGGTTCTGTGGTCTCATCTCACTGATTAAATTGGTTTCAAAGGGTTCTATGGTCTCACCTCACTGATGACATGGATTTCAAAGGGTTCTATGGTCTCAGCTCACTGATGACATGGATTTCAAAGGGTTCTATGGTCTCACCTCACTGATTAAATTGGTTTCAAAGGGCTCCATGGTCTCACCTCACTGATTAAATTGGTTTCAAATGGTTCTATTGTCTCACCTCACTGATTAAATTGGTTTCAAAGGGTTCTGTGGTCTCATCTCACTGATTAAATTGGTTTCAAAGGGTTCTATGGTCTCACCTCCCTGATGACATGGATTTCAAAGGGTTCTATGGTCTCACCTCACTGATTAAATTGGTTTCAAAGGGTTCTATGGTCTCACCTCACTGAGGACATGGATTTCAAAGGGGTCTGTGGTCTCACCTCACTGATTAAATTGGTTTCAAAGGGTTATGTGGTCTCACCTCACTGATTAAATTGGTTTCAAAGGGTTCTATGGTCTCACCTCACTGAGGATATGGGTTCTATGGTCTCACCTCACCGGGGACATGGATTTCAAAGGGTTCTGTGGTCTCACCTCACAGATTAAATTGGTTTCAAAGGGTTCTATTGTCTCACCTCACTGATTAAATTGGTTTCAAAGGCCTCCATGGTCTCACCTCACTGATTAAATTGGTTTCAAAGGGTTCTGTGGTCTCATCTCACTGATTAAATTGGTTTCAAAGGGTTCTATGGTCTCACCTCACTGAGGACATGGGTTCCAAAGGGTTCTATGGTCTCACCTCACTCATGACATGGGTTTCAAAGGGTTCTATAGTCTCACCTCGCCGATGCCATGGGTTCCAAAGGGTTCTATGGTCTCCCCTCACTGATGACATGGGTTCCAAAGGGTTCCATGGTCTCACCTCAGTGATTAAATTGGTTTCAAAGGGTTCTATGGTCTCACCTCACTGATTAAATTGGTTTCAAAGGGTGCTATGGTCTCACCTCACTGATGACATGGGTTCCAAAGGGTTCTATGGTCTACCCTCACTGATTAAATTGGTTTCAAAGTGCTCCATGGTCTCACCTCACTGATTAAATTGGTTTCAAAGGGCTCCATGGTCTCACCTCACTGATTAAATTGGTTTCAAAGGGCTCCATGGTCTCACCTCACTGATTAAATTGGTTTCAAAGGGTTCTATTGTCTCACCTCACTGATTAAATTGGTTTCAAAGGCCTCCATGGTCTCACCTCACTGATTAAATTGGTTTCAAAGGGTTCTGTGGTCTCATCTCACTGATTAAATTGGTTTCAAAGGGTTCTATGGTCTCACCTCCCTGATGACATGGATTTCAAAGGGTTCTATGGTCTCAGCTCACTGATGACATGGATTTCAAAGGGTTCTATGGTCTCACCTCACTGATTAAATTGGTTTCAAAGGGCTCCATGGTCTCACCTCACTGATTAAATTGGTTTCAAATGGTTCTATTGTCTCACCTCACTGATTAAATTGGTTTCAAAGGGTTCTGTGGTCTCATCTCACTGATTAAATTGGTTTCAAAGGGTTCTATGGTCTCACCTCCCTGATGACATGGATTTCAAAGGGTTCTATGGTCTCACCTCACTGATTAAATTGGTTTCAAAGGGTTCTATGGTCTCACCTCACTGAGGACATGGATTTCAAAGGGGTCTGTGGTCTCACCTCACTGATTAAATTGGTTTCAAAGGGTTATGTGGTCTCACCTCACTGATTAAATTGGTTTCAAAGGGTTCTATGGTCTCACCTCACTGAGGATATGGGTTCTATGGTCTCACCTCACCGAGGACATGGATTTCAAAGGGTTCTGTGGTCTCACCTCACAGATTAAATTGGTTTCAAAGGGTTCTATTGTCTCACCTCACTTATTAAATTGGTTTCAAAGGCCTCCATGGTCTCACCTCACTGATTAAATTGGTTTCAAAGGGTTCTGTGGTCTCATCTCACTGATTAAATTGGTTTCAAGTGGTTCTATGGTCTCACCTCACTGATGACATGGATTTCAAAGGGTTCTGTTGTCTCACCTCACTGATGACATGGATTTCAAAGGGTTCTATGGTCTCACCTCACTCATGACATGGGTTTCAAAGGGTTCTATAGTCTCACCTCGCCGATGACATGGGTTCCAAAGGGTTCTATGGTCTCCCCTCACTGATGACATGGGTTCCAAAGGGTTCCATGGTCTCACCTCACTGATTAAATTGGTTTCAAAGGGTTCTATGGTCTCACCTCACTGAGGACATGGATTTCAAAGGGTTCTGTGGTCTCACCTCAGTGATTAAATTGGTTTCAAAGGGTTCTGTGGTCTCACCTCACTGATTAAATTGGTTTCAAAGGGTGCTATGGTCTCACCTCACTGATGACATGGGTTCCAAAGGGTTCTATGGTCTACCCTCACTGATTAAATTGGTTTCAAAGTGCTCCATGGTCTCACCTCACTGATTAAATTGGTTTCAAAGGGCTCCATGGTCTCACCTCACTGATTAAATTGGTTTCAAAGGGCTCCATGGTCTCACCTCACTGATTAAATTGGTTTCAAAGGGTTCTATTGTCTCACCTCACTGATTAAATTGGTTTCAAAGGCCTCCATGGTCTCACCTCACTGATTAAATTGGTTTCAAATGGTTCTGTGGTCTCATCTCACTGATTAAATTGGTTTCAAAGGGTTCTATGGTCTCACCTCCCTGATGACATGGATTTCAAAGGGTTCTATGGTCTCACCTCACTGATTAAATTGGTTTCAAAGGGTTCTATGGTCTCACCTCAAAGAGGACATGGATTTCAAAGGGTTCTGTGGTCTCACCTCAGTGATTAAATTGGTTTCAAAGGGTTCTGTGGTCTCACCTCACTGATTAAATTGGTTTCAAAGGGCTCCATGGTCTCAACTCACTGATTAAATTGGTTTCAAAGGGTTCTATGGTCTCACCTCACTGAGGATATGGGTTCTATGGTCTCACCTCACCGAGGACATGGATTTCAAAGGGTTCTGTGGTCTCACCTCACAGATTAAATTGGTTTCAAAGGGTTCTATTGTCTCACCTCACTGATTAAATTGGTTTCAAAGGCCTCCATGGTCTCACCTCACTGATTAAATTGGTTTCAAAGGGTTCTGTGGTCTCATCTCACTGATTAAATTGGTTTCAAGTGGTTCTATGGTCTCACCTCACTGATGACATGGATTTCAAAGGGTTCTGTTGTCTCACCTCACTGATGACATGGATTTCAAAGGGTTCTATGGTCTCACCTCACTCATGACATGGGTTTCAAAGGGTTCTATAGTCTCACCTCGCCGATGACATGGGTTCCAAAGGGTTCTATGGTCTCCCCTCACTGATGACATGGGTTCCAAAGGGTTCCATGGTCTCACCTCACTGATTAAATTGGTTTCAAAGGGTTCTATGGTCTCACCTCACTGAGGACATGGATTTCAAAGGGTTCTGTGGTCTCACCTCAGTGATTAAATTGGTTTCAAAGGGTTCTGTGGTCTCACCTCACTGATTAAATTGGTTTCAAAGGGTGCTATGGTCTCACCTCACTGATTAAATTGGTTTCAAAGGGCTCCATGGTCTCACCTCACTGATTAAATTGGTTTCAAAGGGTTCTATTGTCTCACCTCACTGATTAAATTGGTTTCAAAGGCCTCCATGGTCTCACCTCACTGATTAAATTGGTTTCAAAGGGTTCTGTGGTCTCATCTCACTGATTAAATTGGTTTCAAAGGGTTCTATGGTCTCACCTCCCTGATGACATGGATTTCAAAGGGTTCTATGGTCTCACCTCACTGATTAAATTGGTTTCAAAGGGTTCTATGGTCTCACCTCAAAGAGGACATGGATTTCAAAGGGTTCTGTGGTCTCACCTCAGTGATTAAATTGGTTTCAAAGGGTTCTGTGGTCTCACCTCACTGATTAAATTGGTTTCAAAGGGCTCCATGGTCTCAACTCACTGATTAAATTGGTTTCAAAGGGTTCTATGGTCTCACCTCACTGATTAAATTGGTTTCAAAGGGTTCTATGGCCTCACCTCACTGATGATATGGATTTCAAAGGGTTCTATGGTCTCACCTCACTGAGGACATGGATTTCAAAGGGTTCTGTGGTCTCACCTCACTGATTAATAAATTGGTTTCAAAGGGTGCTATGGTCTCACCTCACTCATGACATGGGTTTCAAAGGGTTCTATAGTCTCACCTCGCCGATGACATGGGTTCCAAAGGGTTCTATGGTCTCCCCTCACTGATGACATGGGTTCCAAAGGGTTCTATGGTCTCACCTCACTGATTAAATTGGTTTCAAGTGGTTCTATGGTCTCACCTCACTGATGACATGGATTTCAAAGGGTTCTGTTGTCTCACCTCACTGATGACATGGATTTCAAAGGGTTCTATGGTCTCACCTCACTCATGACATGGGTTTCAAAGGGTTCTATAGTCTCACCTCGCCGATGACATGGGTTCCAAAGGGTTCTATGGTCTCCCCTCACTGATGACATGGGTTCCAAAGGGTTCCATGGTCTCACCTCACTGATTAAATTGGTTTCAAAGGGTTCTATGGTCTCACCTCACTGAGGACATGGATTTCAAAGGGTACTGTGGTCTCACCTCAGTGATTAAATTGGTTTCAAAGGGTTCTGTGGTCTCACCTCACTGAATAAATTGGTTTCAAAGGGTGCTATGGTCTCACCTCACTGATGACATGGGTTCCAAAGGGTTCTATGGTCTACCCTCACTGATGACATGGGTTCCAAAGGGTTCTATGGTCTCACCTCACTGATTAAATTGGTTTCAAAGGGCTCCATGGTCTCACCTCACTGATTAAATTGGTTTCAAAGGGTTCTATGGTCTCACCTCACTGATTAAATTGGTTTCAAAGGGCTCCATGTTCTCACCTCACTGATTAAATTGGTTTCAAATAGTTCTGTGGTCTCATCTCACTGATTAAATTGGTTTCAAAGGGTTCATGGTCTCACCTCAATGAGGACATGGATTTCAAAGGGTTCTGTGGTCTCACCTCACTGATTAAATTGGTTTCAAAGGGTTATTTTGTCTCACCTCACTGATGATATGGATTTCAAAGGGTTCTGTGGTCTCACCTCAATGATTAAATTGGTTTCAAAGGGTTATATTGTCTCACCTCACTGATGACATGGATTTCAAAGGGTTCTATGGTCTCACCTCACTCATGACATGGGTTTCAAAGGGTTCTATAGTCTCACCTCGCCGATGACATGGGTTCCAAAGGTTTCTATGGTCTCCCCTCACTGATGACATGGGTTCCAAAGGGTTCTATGGTCTCACCTCACTGATTAAATTGGTTTCAAGTGGTTCTATGGTCTCACCTCACTGATGACATGGATTTCAAAGGGTTCTGTTGTCTCACCTCACTGATGAAATGGATTTCAAAGGGTTCTATGGTCTCACCTCACTCATGACATGGGTTTCAAAGGGTGCTATGGTCTCACCTCACTGATGACATGGGTTCCAAAGGGTTCTATGGTCTACCCTCACTGATAACATGGGTTCCAAAGGGTTCTATGGTCTCACCTCACTGATTAAATTGGTTTCAAAGGGCTCCATGGTCTCACCTCACTGATTAAATTGGTTTCAAAGGGTTCTATGGTCTCACCTCACTGATTAAATTGGTTTCAAAGGGCTCCATGTTCTCACCTCACTGATTAAATTGGTTTCAAATGGTTCTGTGGTCTCACCTCACTGATTAAATTGGTTTCAAAGGGTTATTTTGTCTCACCTCACTGATGATATGGATTTCAAAGGGTTCTGTGGTCTCACCTCAATGATTAAATTGGTTTCAAAGGGTTATATTGTCTCACCTCACTGATGACATGGATTTCAAAGGGTTCTATGATCTCACCTCACTCATGACATGGGTTTCAAAGGGTTCTATAGTCTCACCTCAGTGATGACATGGGTTCAAAAGGGTTCTATGGTCTCCCCTCACTGATAACATGGATTTCAAAGGGTTCAATGGTCTCCCCTCACTGATGACATGGGTTCCAAAGGGTTCTATGGTCTCACCTCACTGATTAAATTGGTTTCAAAGGGCTCCATGTTCTCACCTCACTGATTAAATTGGTTTCAAATGGTTCTGTGGTCTCACCTCACTGATTAAATTGGTTTCAAAGGGTTATTTTGTCTCACCTCACTGATGATATGGATTTCAAAGGGTTCTGTGGTCTCACCTCACTGATTAAATTGGTTTCAAAGGGTTATTTTGTCTCACCTCACTGATGATATGGATTTCAAAGGGTTCTGTGGTCTCACCTCAATGATTAAATTGGTTTCAAAGGGTTCAATGGTCTCCCCTCACTGATGACATGGGTTCCAAAGGGTTCTATGGTCTCACCTCACTCATGACATGGGTTTCAAAGGGTTCTATAGTCTCACCTCAGTGATGACATGGGTTCAAAAGGGTTCTATGGTCTCCCCTCACTGATAACATGGATTTCAAAGGGTTCAATGGTCTCCCCTCACTGATGACATGGGTTCCAAAGGGTTCTATGGTCTCACCTCACTGATTAAATTGGTTTCAAAGGGCTCCATGGTCTCACCTCACTGATTAAATTGGTTTCAAAGGGTTCTATGGTCTCACCTCACTGAGGACATGGATTTCAAAGGGTACTGTGGTCTCACCTCAGTGATTAAATTGGTTTCAAAGGGTTCTGTGGTCTCACCTCACTGATTAAATTGGTTTCAAAGGGTGCTATGGTCTCACCTCACTGATGACATGGGTTCCAAAGGGTTCTATGGTCTACCCTCACTGATGACATGGGTTCCAAAGGGTTCTATGGTCTCACCTCACTGATTAAATTGGTTTCAAAGGGCTCCATGGTCTCACCTCACTGATTAAATTGGTTTCAAAGGGTTCTATGGTCTCACCTCACTGATTAAATTGGTTTCAAAGGGCTCCATGTTCTCACCTCACTGATTAAATTGGTTTCAAATGGTTCTGTGGTCTCACCTCACTGATTAAATTGGTTTCAAAGGGTTCATGGTCTCACCTCAATGAGGACATGGGGGTTCTATGGTCTCACCTCACTGATTAATTGGTTTCAAAGGCTCCATGTCTCACCTCACTGATTAAATTGGTTTCAAAGGGTTCTATGGTCTCACCTCACTGATTAAATTGGTTTCAAAGGGCTCCATGTTCTCACCTCACTGATTAAATTGGTTTCAAATGGTTCTGTGGTCTCACCTCACTGATTAAATTGGTTTCAAAGGGTTATTTTGTCTCACCTCACTGAGGATATGGATTTCAAAGGTTCTGTGGTCTCACCTCACTGATTAAATTGGTTTCAAAGGGTTATTTTGTCTCACCTCACTGATGATATGGATTTCAAAGGGTTCTGTGGTCTCACCTCAATGATTAAATTGGTTTCAAAGGGTTCAATGGTCTCCCCTCACTGATGACATGGGTTCCAAAGGGTTCTATGGTCTCACCTCACTCATGACATGGGTTTCAAAGGGTTCTATAGTCTCACCTCAGTGATGACATGGGTTCCAAAGGGTTCTATGGTCTCCCCTCACTGATAACATGGATTTCAAAGGGTTCAATGGTCTCCCCTCACTGATGACATGGGTTCCAAAGGGTTCTATGGTCTCACCTCACTGATTAAATTGGTTTCAAAGGGCTCCATGGTCTCACCTCACTGATTAAATTGGTTTCAAAGGGTTCTATGGTCTCACCTCACTGAGGACATGGATTTCAAAGGGTACTGTGGTCTCACCTCAGTGATTAAATTGGTTTCAAAGGGTTCTGTGGTCTCACCTCACTGATTAAATTGGTTTCAAAGGGTGCTATGGTCTCACCTCACTGATGACATGGGTTCCAAAGGGTTCTATGGTCTACCCTCACTGATGACATGGGTTCCAAAGGGTTCTATGGTCTCACCTCACTGATTAAATTGGTTTCAAAGGGCTCCATGGTCTCACCTCACTGATTAAATTGGTTTCAAAGGGTTCTATGGTCTCACCTCACTGATTAAATTGGTTTCAAAGGGCTCCATGTTCTCACCTCACTGATTAAATTGGTTTCAAATGGTTCTGTGGTCTCACCTCACTGATTAAATTGGTTTCAAAGGGTTCATGGTCTCACCTCAATGAGGACATGGATTTCAAAGGGTTCTGTGGTCTCACCTCACTGATTAAATTGGTTTCAAAGGGTTATTTTGTCTCACCTCACTGATGATATGGATTTCAAAGGGTTCTGTGGTCTCACCTCAATGATTAAATTGGTTTCAAAGGGTTATATTGTCTCACCTCACTGATGACATGGATTTCAAAGGGTTCTATGGTCTCACCTCACTCATGACATGGGTTTCAAAGGGTTCTATAGTCTCACCTCGCCGATGACATGGGTTCCAAAGGGTTCTATGGTCTCCCCTCACTGATGACATGGGTTCCAAAGGGTTCTATGGTCTCACCTCACTGATTAAATTGGTTCAAGTGGTTCTATGGTCTCACCTCACTGATGACATGGATTTCAAAGGGTTCTGTTGTCTCACCTCACTGATGAAATGGATTTCAAAGGGTTCTATGGTCTCACCTCACTCATGACATGGGTTTCAAAGGGTGCTATGGTCTCACCTCACTGATGACATGGGTTCCAAAGGGTTCTATGGTCTCACCTCACTGATTAAATTGGTTTCAAAGGGCTCCATGGTCTCACCTCAACTGATTAAATTGGTTTCAAAGGGTTCTATGGTCTCACCTCACTGATTAAATTGGTTTCAAAGGGCTCCATGTTCTCACCTCACTGATTAAATTGGTTTCAAATGGTTCTGTGGTCTCACCTCACTGATTAAATTGGTTTCAAAGGGTTATTTTGTCTCACCTCACTGATGATATGGATTTCAAAGGGTTCTGTGGTCTCACCTCACTGATTAAATTGGTTTCAAAGGGTTATGTTGTCTCACCTCACTGATGATATGGATTTCAAAGGGTTCTGTGGTCCTCACCTCAATGATTAAATTGGTTTCAAAGGGTTCAATGGTCCTCCCTCACTGATGACAATGGGTTCCAAAGGGTTCTATGGTCTCACCTCACTCATGACATGGGTTTCAAAGGGTCTTATAGTCTCACCTCAGTGATGACATGGGTTCAAAAGGTTCTATGGTCTCCCCCTCACTGATAACATGGATTTCAAAGGGTTCAAGTGGTCTCCCCTCACTGATGACATGGTTTTCCAAAGGGTTCTATGGTCTCACCTCACTGATTAAATTGGTTTCAAGGCTCCATGGTCTCACCTCACTGATTAAATTGGTTTCAAAAGGGTTCTATGGTCTCACCTCACTGAGGAATGGATTTCAAAGGTACTGTGGTCTCACCTCAGTGATAAATTGGTTTCAAAGGGTTCTGTGGTCCTCACCTCACTGATTAAATTGGTTTCAAGGGTGCTATGGTCCACCACCTCACACTGATGACATGGGTTCCAAAGGGTTCTATGGTCTACCCTCACTGATGACATGGGTTCCAAGGGTTCTATGGTCTCACCTCACTGATTAAATTGGTTCAAAAGGGCTCCATGTCTCACCTCACTGATTAAATTGGTTTCAAAGGGTTCTATGGTCTCACCTCACTGATTAAATTGGTTTCAAAGGGCTCCATGTTCTCACCTCACTGATTAAATTTGGTTTCAATGGTTCTGTGGTCTCACCTCACTGATTAAATTGGTTTCAAAGGGTTCATTGGTCTCACCTCAATGAGGACATGGATTTCAAAGGTTCTGTGGTCTCACCTCACTGATTAAATTGGTTCAAAGGGTATTTTGTCTCACCTCAACTGATGATATGGATTTCAAAGGGTTCTGTGGTCTCACCTCAATGATTAAATTGGTTTCAAAGGGTTTATTGTCTCACCTCACTGATGACATGGATTTCAAAGGGTTCTATGGTCTCACCTCACTCATGACATGGGTTTCAAAGGGTTCTATAGTCTCACCTCGCCGATGACATGGGTTCCAAAGGGTTCTATGGTCTCCCCTCACTGATGACATGGGTTCCAAAGGGTTCTATGGTCTCACTCACTGATGACATGGATTTCAAAGGGTTCTGTGGTCTCACCTCACTGATTAAATTGGTTTCAAAGGTGCTATGGTCTCACCTCACTGATGACATGGGTTCCAAAGGGTTCTATGGTCTACCCTCACTGATGACATGGGTTCCAAAGGGTCTATGGTCTCACCTCACTGATTAAATTGGTTTCAAAGGGCTCCATGGTCTCACCTCACTGATTAAATTGGTTTCAAAGGGTTCTATGGTCTCACCTCACTGATTAAATTGGTTTCAAAGGGCTCCATGTTCTCACCCTCACTGATTAAATTGGTTTCAAATGGTTCTGTGGTCTCACCTCACTGATTAAATTGGTTTCAAAGGGGTTCATGGTCTCACCTCAATGAGGACATGGATTTCAAAGGGTTCTGTGGTCTCACCTCCCTGATTAAATTGGTTTTCAAAGGGTTATTTTGTCTCACCTCACTGATGATATGGATTTCAAGGGTTCTGTGGTCTCACCTCAATGATTAAATTGGTTTCAAAGGGTTATATTGGTCTCCCCTCACTGATGACATGGATTTCAAAGGGTTCTATGGTCTCACCTCACTCATGACATGGGTTTCAAAAGGTTCTATAGTCTCACCTCACCGATGAAATTGGTTTCCAAAGGGTTCTATGGTCTCCCTCACACTGATGACATGGGTTCCAAAGGGTTCTATGGTCTCACCTCACTGATTAATTGGTTTCAAGTGTTCTATGGTCTCACCTCACTGATGACATGGATTTCAAAGGGTTCTGTTGTCTCACCTCACTGATGAAATGGATTTCAAAGGTTTCTATGGTCTACCTCACTCATGACATGGGTTTCAAAGGGTGCTATGGTCTCACCTCACTGATGACATGGTTCCAAAGGGTTCTATGGTCTCACCTCACTGATTAAATGGTTTCAAAGGGCTCCATGGTCTCACCTCACTGATTAAATTGGTTTCAAAGGGTTCTATGGTCTCACCTCACTGATTAAATTGGTTTCAAAGGGCTCCATGTTCTCACCTCACTGATTAAATTGGTTTCAAATGGTTCTGTGGTCTCACCTCACTGATTAAATTGGTTTCAAAGGTTATTTTGTCTCACCTCACTGATGATATGGATTTCAAAGGGTCTGTGGTCTCACCTCACTGATTAAATTGTTTCAAAGGGTTATTTGTCTCACCTCACTGATGATATGGATTTCAAAGGGTTTGTGGTCTCACCTCAATGATTAAATTGGTTTCAAAGGGTTCAATGGTCTCCCCTCACTGATGACATTGGTTCCAA
>NW_022264635.1:0-25743 GCF_002021735.2 Oncorhynchus kisutch
TAGTATCCCTTATGGATCTAATCTGATAGTGGTAGTGGGGTGGTAGATGTCTAGACTCCTTAGTCTCTAATCTGATAGTGGTAGTGGGGTGGTAGATGTCTCCTCCCTTATGGCTCTAATCTGATAGTGGTAGTGGGGTGGTAGAATTCTAGTCTCCTTATGGCTCTAATCTGATAGTGGTAGTGGGGTGGTAGATGTCTAGTCTCCCTTATGGTCTAATCTGATAGTGGTAGTGGGGTGTAGATGTCTAGTCTCCCTTATGGCTCTAATCTGATAGTGGTAGTGGGGTGGTAGATGTCTTGTCTCCCTTATGGCTCTATCTGATAGTGGTAGTGGGTGGTAGATGTCTTGTCTCCCTTATGGCTCTAATCTGATAGTGGTAGTGGGTGGTAGATGTCTAGTCTCCCTTATGGCTCTAATCTGATAGTGGTAGTGGGGTGGTAGATGTCTAGTCTCCCTTATGGCTCTAATCTGATAGTGGTAGTGGGGTGGTAGATGTCTAGTCTCCCTTATGGCTCTAATCTGATAGTGGTAGTGGGGTGGTAGATGTCTCCCTTATGGCTCTAATCTGATAGTGGTAGTGGGGTGGTAGATGTCTAGTCCCCTTATGGCTCTAATCTGATATGGTAGTGGGGTGGTAGATGTCTGTCTCCCTTATGGCTCTAATCTGATAGTGGTAGTGGGGTGGTAGAGTCTAGTCTCCCTTATGGCTCTAATCTGATAGTGGTAGTGGGTGGTAGATGTCTAGTCTCCTTTATGCTCTAATCTGATAGTGGTAGTGGGGTGGTAGATGTCTAGTCTCCCTAATGGCTCTAATCTGATAGTGGTGTGGGTGGTAGAAGTCTAGTCTCCCTTATGGCTCTAATCTGATAGTGGTAGTCCGGTGGTAGACTCTACTCTCCTTTATGCTCTAATCTGATAGTGGTAGTAGGGTGGTAGATGTCTAGTCTCCTTATGGCTCTAATCTGGTAGTGGGTGGTAGATGTCTTTCTCCCTTATGGCTCTAATCTGATAGTGGTATTGTGGGTTAGATGTCTAGTCTCCCTTATGGCTCTAATCTGATAGTGGTAGTGGGGTGGTAGATGTCTAGTCTCCCTTATGGCTCTAATCTGATTGGTAGTGGGGTGTTAATGTCTAGTCTCCCTTATGGCTCTAATCTGATAGTGGTAGTGGGGTGGTAGATGTCTAGTCTCCCTTATGCTCTAATCTGATAGTGGTAGTGGGATGGTAGATGTCTAGTCTCCCTTATGGCTCTATTCTGATAGTGGGGTAGATGTCTAGACTCCCTTATGGCTCTAATCTGATAGTGGTAGTGGTGGTTGATGTCGTTTCCCTTATGGCTCTAATCTGATAGTGGTAGTGGGGGGTAGATGTCTAGTCTCCCTTATGGCTCTAATCTGATAGTGGTAGTGGGGTGGTAGATGTCTAGTCTCCCTTATGGCTCTAATCTGATAGTGGGTGGGTGGTAGATGTCTAGAGTCCCTTATGGCTCTAATCTGATAGTGGGATGTTAGATCTAGTCTCCCTTATGGCTCTAATCTGATAGTGGTAGTGGGGTGGTAGATGTCTAGTCTCCCTTATGGCTCTAATCTGATAGTGGTAGTGGGATGGTAGATGTCTACTCCCTTATGCTCTAATCTATAGTGGTAGTGGTGGTAGATGTCTTGTCTCCCTTATGGCTCTAATCTGATGTGGTAGTGGGTGGTAGATGTCTAGTCTCCCTTATGGCTCTAATCTGATAGTGGTAGTGGGGTTGTAGATGTCTAGTCTCCCTATGGCTCTAATCTGATAGTGGTAGTGGGGTGGTAGATGTCTAGTCTCCCTTATGGCTCTAATCTGATAGTGGTAGTGGGGTGGTAGATGTCTAGTCTCCCTTATGGCTCTAATCTGATAGTGGTAGTGGGGTGGTAGATGTCTAGTCTCCCTTATGGCTCTAATCTGATAGTGGTAGTGGGTGGTAGATGTCTAGTCTCCCTTATGGCTCTAATCTGATAGTGGTAGTGGGGTGGTAGATGTCTCCCTTATGGCTCTAATCTGATAGTGGTAGTGGGTGGTAGATGTCTAGTCTCCCTTATGGCTCTAATCTGATAGTGGTAGTGGGTGGTAGATGTCTAGTCTCCCTTATGGCTCTAATCTGATAGTGGTAGTGGGGTGGTAGATGTCTAGTGTCCCTTTTGGCTCTAATCTGATAGTGGTAGTGGGTGGTAGATGTCTAGTCTCCTTTATGCTCTAATCTGATAGTGGTAGTGGGTGGTAGATGTCTAGTCTCCCTTATGGCTCTAATCTGATAGTGGTAGTGGGGTGGTAGAAGTCTAGTCTCCCTTATGGCTCTAATCTGATAGTGGTTGGGGTGGTAGATGTCTACTCTCCTTATGCTCTAATCTGATAGTGGTAGTGGGTGGTAGATGTCTAGTCTCCTTTATGGCTCTAATCTGGTAGTGGGTGGTAGATGTCTTTTGTCTCCCTTATGGCTCTAATCTGATAGTGGTAGTGGGGTGTTAGATGTCTAGTCTCCCTTATGGCTCTAATATGATAGTGGTAGTGGGGTGGTAGATGTCTAGTCTCCCTTATGGCTCTAATCTGATAGTGGTAGAGGGGTGTTAAATGTCTTGTCTCCCTTATGGCTCTAATCTGATGGTGGTAGTGGGGTGGTAGATGTCTAGTCTCCCTTATGGCTCTAATCTGATGGTGGTAGTGGGATGGTAGATGTCTAGTCTCCCTTATGGCTCTATTCTGATAGTGGTAGATGTCTAGACTCCCTTATGGCTCTAATCTGATAGTGGTAGTGGGGTGGTAGATGTCATTGTCTCCCTTATGGCTCTAATCTGATAGTGGTAGTGGGGTGGTAGATGTCTAGTCTCCCTTATGGCTCTAATCTGATAGTGGTAGTGGGTGGTAGATGTCTAGTCTCCCTTATGGCTCTAATCTGATAGTGGTAGTGGGTGGTAGATGTCTTGAGTCCCTTATGGCTCTAATCTGATAGTGGATGTTGTAAGTCTAGTCTCCCTTATGGCTCTAATCTGATAGTGGTAGTGGGTGGTAGATGTCTAGTCTCCCTTATGGCTCTAATCTGATAGTGGTAGTGGGATGGTAGATGTCTAGTCTCCTTTATGCTCTAATCTGATAGTGGTAGTGGGTGGTAGATGTCTAGTCTCCTTATGGCTCTAATCTGATATG
Source organism: Oncorhynchus kisutch (assembly GCF_002021735.2). Taxonomy (NCBI): domain Eukaryota; kingdom Metazoa; phylum Chordata; class Actinopteri; order Salmoniformes; family Salmonidae; genus Oncorhynchus; species Oncorhynchus kisutch. The sequence continues at coordinate 3,178 of NW_022264635.1, forward strand.
GTAGTGGGGTGGTAGATGTCTAGTCTCCCTTATGGCTCTAATCTGATAGTGGTAGTGGGTTAGATGTCTAGTCTCCCTTATGGCTCTAATCTGATAGTGGTAGTGGGGGGTAGATGTCTAGTCTCCCTTATGGCTCTAATCTGATAGTGGGGTGGTAGATGTCTAGTCTCCCTTACGGCTCTAATCTGATAGTGGTAGGGGGTGGTAGATGTCTAGTCTCCCTTATGGCTCTAATCTGATAGTGGTAGTGGGGTGGTAGATGTCTAGTCTCCCTTATGGCTCTAATCTGATAGTGGTAGTGGGGTGGTAGATGTCTAGTCTTCCCTTATGGCTCTAATCTGATAGTGGTAGTGGGGGGTAGATGTCTAGTCTCCCTTATGGCTCTAATCTGATAGTGGTAGTGGGGTGGTAGATGTCTAGTCTCCCTTATGGCTCTAATCTGATAGTGGTAGTGGGGTGGTAGATGTCTAGAGTCCCTTATGGCTCTAATCTGATAGTGGGATGTTCGAAGTCTAGTCTCCCTTATGGCTCTAATCTGATAGTGGTAGTGGGGTGGTAGATGTCTAGTCTCCCTTATGGCTCTAATCTGATAGTGGTAGTGGATGGTAGATGTCTAGTCTCCTTTATGCTCTAATCTGATAGTGGTAGTGGGTGGTAGATGTCTAGTCTCCCTTATGGCTCTAATCTGATAGTGGTAGTGGGTGGTAGATGTCTAGTCTCCCTTATGGCTCTAATCTGATGGTGGGATGTTCGAAGTCTAGTCTCCCTTATGGCTCTAATCTGATAGTGGTAGTGGGGTGTAGATGTCTAGTCCCTTATGGCTCTAATCTGATAGTGGGGTGTTGATGTCTAGTCTCCTTATGGCTCTAATCTGATAGTGGTAGTGGGTGGTAGATGTCTAGTCTCCCTTATGGCTCTAATCTGATAGTGGTAGTGGGTGGTAGATGTCTAGTCTCCCTTATGGCTCTAATCTGATAGTGGTATGGTGAAGTCTAGTCTCCCTTATGGCTCTAATCTGATAGTGGTAGTGGGTGGTAGATGTCTAGTCTCCCTTATGGCTCTAATCTGATAGTGGTAGTGGGGTGGTAGAAGTCTAGTCTCCCTTTTGAATCTAATCTGATAGTGGTAGTGGGTGGTAGATGTCTACTCTCCTTTATGCTCTAATCTGATAGTGGTAGTGGGGTGGTAGATGTCTAGTCTCCCTTATGGCTCTAATCTGATAGTGGTAGTGGGTGGTAGAAGTCTAGTCTCCCTTATGGCTCTAATCTGATAGTGGTAGTGGGGTGGTAGATGTCTACTCTCCTTATGCTCTAATCTATAGTGGTAGTAGGGTGGTAGATGTCTAGTCTCCTTTATGGCTCTAATCTGGTAGTGGGTGGTAGATGTCTTTTCTCCCTTATGGCTCTAATCTGATAGTGGTAGTGGGGTGGTAGATGTCTAGTCTCCCTTATGGCTCTAAGATGATAGTGGTAGTGGGGTGGTAGATGTCTAGTCTCCCTTATGGCTCTAATCTGATAGTGGTAGGGGTGTTAATGTCTTGTCTCCCTTATGGCTCTAATCTGATGGTGGTAGTGGGGTGGTAGATCTAGTCTCCCTTATGGCTCTAATCTGATGGTGGTAGTGGGATGGTAGATGTCTAGTCTCCCTTATGGCTCTAATCTGATAGTGGTAGATGTCTAGACTCCCTTATGGCTCTAATCTGATAGTGGTAGTGGGGTGGTTATGTCATGGTTTCCCTTATGGCTCTAATCTGATAGTGGTAGTGGGGTGGTAGATGTCTAGTCTCCCTTATGGCTCTAATCTGATAGTGGTAGTGGGTGGTAGATGTCTAGTCTCCCTTATGGCTCTAATCTGATAGTGGTAGTGGGTGGTAGATGTCTTGTCTCCCTTATGGCTCTAATCTGATAGTGGGATGTTAGATGTCTAGTCTCCCTTATGGCTCTAATCTGATAGTGGTAGTGGGTGGTAGAGTCTAGTCTCCCTTATGGCTCTAATCTGATAGTGGTAGTGGGGTGGTAGATGTCTACTCTCCTTTACTGCCCTAATCTGATAGTGGTAGTGGGTGGTAGATGTCTTGTCTCCCTTATGGCTCTAATCTGATAGTGGTAGTGGGGTGGTAGATGTCTAGACTCCCTTATGGCTCTAATCTGATAGTGGGCTTGGTTGATGTCTAGTCTCCCTTATGGCTCTAATCTGATAGTGGTAGTGGGGTGGTAGATGTCTAGTCTCCCTTATGGCTCTAATCTGATAGTGGTAGTGGGGTGGTAGATCTAGTCTCCCTTATGGCTCTAATCTGATAGTGGTAGTGGGTGGTAGATGTCTAGTCTCCCTTATGGCTCTAATCTGATAGTGGGGTGGTGATGTCTAGTCTCCCTTATGGCTCTAATCTGATAGTGGTAGTGGGGTGGTAGATGTCTGTCTCCCTTATGGCTCTAATCTGATAGTGGTAGTGGGTGGTAGATGTCTAGTCTCCCTTATGGCTCTAATCTGATAGTGGTAGTGGGGTGGTAGATGTCTAGTCTCCCTTATGCTCTAATCTGATAGTGGTAGTGGGATGGTAGATGTCTCTCTCCTTTATGCTCTAATCTGATAGTGGTAGTGGGTGGTAGATGTCTAGTCTCCCTTATGGCTCTAATCTGATGTGGTAGTGGGGTGGTAGATGTCTAGTCTCCCTTATGGCTCTAATCTGATAGTGGTAGTGGGATGGTAGATGTCTAGTCTCCCTTATGGCTCTAATCTGATAGTGGCTGTTGATGTCTAGTCTCCCTTATGGCTCTAATCTGATAGTGGTAGGGGGTGGTAGATGTCTATCTCCCTTATGGCTCTAATCTGATAGTGGTAGTGGGGTGGTAGATGTCTAGTCTCCCTTATGGCTCTAATCTGATAGTGGTAGTGGGGTGGTAGATGTCTAGTCTCCCTTATGGCTCTAATCTGATAGTGGTAGTGGGTGGTAGATGTCTAGTCTCCCTTATGGCTCTAATCTGATAGTGGTAGTGGGTGGTAGATGTCTAGTCTCCCTTATGGCTCTAATCTGATAGTGGTAGTGGGGTGGTAGATGTCTAGTCTCCCTTATGGCTCTAATCTGATAGTGGGGTGGTGATGTCTAGTCTCCCTTATGGCTCTAATCTGATAGTGGTAGTGGGTGGTAGATGTATGGTTTCCCTTATGGCTCTAATCTGATAGTGGTAGTGGGATGGTAGATGTCTAGTCTCCCTTATGGCTCTAATCTGATAATGGTAGTGGTGGTAGATGTCTAGTCTCCCTTATGGCTCTAATCTGATAGTGGGGTTGATGATGTCTAGTCTCCCTTATGGCTCTAATCTGATAGTGGTAGTGGGGTGGTAGATGTCTAGTCTCCCTTATGGCTCTAATCTGATAGTGGTAGTGGGTGGTAGATGTCTAGTCTCCCTTATGGCTCTAATCTGATAGTGGTAGTGGGTGGTAGATGTCTAGTCTCCCTTATGGCTCTAATCTGATAGTGGTAGGGGTGGTAGATGTCTAGTCTCCCTTATGGCTCTAATCTGATAGTGGTAGTGGGGTGGTAGATGTCTAGTCTCCCTTATGGCTCTAATCTGATAGTGGTAGTGGGTGGTAGATGTCTAGTCTCCCTTATGGCTCTAATCTGATAGTGGTAGTGGGGTGGTAGATGTCTAGTCTCCCTTATGGCTCTAATCTGATAGTGGGGTGGTGATGTCTAGTCTCCCTTATGGCTCTAATCTGATAGTGGTATGGTTGGAATCTAGTCTCCCTTATGGCTCTAATCTGATAGTGGTAGTGGGGTGGTAGATGTCTTCTCCCTTATGGCTCTAATCTGATAGTGGTAGTGGGGTGTAGATGTCTAGTCTCCCTTATGGCTCTAATCTGATAGTGGTAGTGGGTGGTAGATGTCTAGTCTCCCTTATGGCTCTAATCTGATAGTGGTTGGATGTCTAGTCTCCCTTATGGCTCTAATCTGATAGTGGTGTTCGAAGTCTAGTCTCCCCTTATGGCTCTAATCTGATAGTGGTAGTGGGGTGGTAGAAGTCTAGTCTCCCTTATGGCTCTAATCTGATAGTGGTAGTGGGGTGTAGATGTCTAGTCTCCCTTATGGCTCTAATCTGATGTGGTAGTGGGGTGGTAGATGTCTAGTCTCCCTTATGGCTCTAATCTGATAGTGGGGTGGATATGTCTAGTCTCCCTTATGGCCTAATATGATAGTGGTAGTGGGGTGGTAGATGTCTAGTCTCCCTTATGGCTCTAATCTGATAGTGGTAGTGGGGTGGTATATGTCTAGTCTCCCTTATGGCTCTAATCTGATAGTGGTAGTGGGGTGGTAGATGTCTAGTCTCCCTTTTTGCTCTAATCTGATAGTGGTAGTGGGATGGTAGATGTCTAGTCTCCCTTATGGCTCTATTCTGATACTGGGCTGGTTGATGTCTAGTCTCCCTTATGGCTCTAATCTGATAGTGGTAGATGTCTAGACCCCCCTTATGGCTCTAATCTGATAGTGGTAGTGGGGTGGTAGATGTCTAGTCTCCCTTATGGCTCTAATCTGATGGTGGTAGTGGGGTGGTAGATATCTTGTCTCCCTTGGCTCTAATCTGATAGTGGTAGTGGAGGTAGATGTCTAGTCTCCTTTATGCTCTAATCTGATAGTGGTAGTGGGTGGTAGATGTCTAGTCTCCCTTATGGCTCTAATCTGATAGTGGTAGTGGGTGGTAGATGTCTAGTCTCCCTTATGCTCTAATCTGATAGTGGGGTGTTGATGTCTAGTCTCCCTTATGGCTCTAATCTGATAGTGGTAGTGGTGGTAGATGTCTATCTCCCTTATGGCTCTAATCTGATAGTGGTAGTGGGGTGTAGATGTCTAGTCTCCCTTATGGCTCTAATCTGATAGTGGTAGTGGGGTGGTAGATGTCAAGTCTCCCTTATGGCTCTAATCTGATAGTGGGGTGGTGATGTCTAGTCTCCCTTATGGCTCTAATCTGATAGTGGTAGTGGGGTGGTAGATGTCTTGTCTCCCTTATGGCTCTAATCTGATAGTGGTAGTGGGGTGGTAGATGTCTAGTCTCCCTTATGGCTCTAATCTGATAGTGGTAGTGGGGTGGTAGATGTCTAGTCTCCCTTATGCTCTAATCTGATAGTGGTAGTGGGGTGGTAGATGTCTAGTCTCCCTTATGGCTCTAATCTGATAGTGGGTGGTAGATGTCTTGTCTCCCTTATGGCTCTATTCTGATAGTGGTAGATGTCTAGACTCCCTTATGGCTCTAATCTGATAGTGGTAGTGGGGTGGTAGATGTCTAGTCTCCCTTATGGCTCTAATCTGATGGTGGTAGTGGGGTGGTAGATGTCTAGTCCCTTATGGCTCTAATCTGATAGTGGTAGTTGGAATGTCTAGTCTCCCTTATGGCTCTAATCTGATAGTGGTAGTGGGGTGGTAGATGTCTAGTCTCCCTTATGGCTCTAATCTGATAGTGGGGTGGTTGATGTCTAGTCTCCCTTATGGCTCTAATCTGATAGTGGTAGTGGGGTGGTAGATGTCTAGTCTCCCTTATGGCTCTAATCTGATAGTGGTAGTGGGGTAGATGTCTAGTCTCCCTTATGGCTCTAATCTGATAGTGGGATGGTTGAAGTCTAGTCTCCCTTATGGCTCTAATCTGATAGTGGTAGTGGGGTGGTAGATGTCTAGTCTCCCTTATGGCTCTAATCTGATAGTGGTAGTGGGGTGGTAGATGTCTAGTCTCCCTTATGGCTCTAATCTGATAGTGGTAGTGGGGTGGTAGATGTCTAGTCTCCTTTATGCTCTAATCTGATAGTGGTAGTGGGGTGGTAGATGTCTAGTCTCCCTTATGCTCTAATCTGATAGTGGTAGTGGGGTGGTAGATGTCTAGTCTCCCTTATGGCTCTAATCTGATAGTGGTAGTGGGGTGGTAGATGTCTACTCTCCTTTATGCTCTAATCTGATAGTGGTAGTGGTGGTAGATGTCTAGTCTCCTTTATGGCTCTAATCTGATAGTGGGTGGTAGATGTCTAGTCTCCCTTATGGCTCTAATCTGATAGTGGTAGTGTGGTGGTAGATGTCTAGTCTCCCTTATGGCTCTAATCTGATAGTGGTAGTGGGGTGGTAGATGTCTAGTCTCCCTTATGGCTCTAATCTGATAGTGGTAGAGGGGTGTTAAATGTCTTGTCTCCCTTATGGCTCTAATCTGATAGTGGTAGTGGGGTGGTAGATGTCTAGTCTCCCTTATGGCTCTAATCTGATAGTGGTAGTGGTGGTAGATGTCTAGTCTCCCTTATGGCTCTAATCTGATAGTGGTAGAATGTCTAGTCTCCCTTATGGCTCTAATCTGATAGTGGTAGTGGGGTGGTAGATGTCTAGTCTCCCTTATGGCTCTAATCTGATAGTGGTAGTGGGGTGGTAGATGTCTAGTCTCCCTTATGGCTCTAATCTGATAGTGGTAGTGGGGTGGTAGATGTCTAGTCTCCCTTATGGCTCTAATCTGATAGTGGTAGTGGGTGGTAGATGTCTAGTCTCCCTTATGGCTCTAATCTGATAGTGGGATGGTTGATGTCTAGTCTCCCTTATGGCTCTAATCTGATAGTGGTAGTGGGTGGTAGATGTCTAGTCTCCCTTATGGCTCTAATCTGATAGTGGTAGTGGGGTGGTAGATGTCTAGTCTCCTTATGGCTCTAATCTGATAGTGGTAGTGGGGTGGTAGATGTCTTGTCTCCCTTATGGCTCTAATCTGATAGTGGTAGTGGGGTGGTAGATGTCTAGTCTCCCTTATGGCTCTAATCTGATAGTGGGGTGGTTGATGTCTAGTCTCCCTTATGGCTCTAATCTGATAGTGGTAGTGGGGTGGTAGATGTCTATCTCCCTTATGGCTCTAATCTGATAGTGGTAGTGGGGTGGTAGATGTCTAGTCTCCCTTATGGCTCTAATCTGATAGTGGTAGTGGGGTGGTAGATGTCTAGTCTCCCTTATGGCTCTAATCTGATAGTGGGGTGGTAGATGTCTAGTCTCCCTTATGGCTCTAATCTGATAGTGGTAGTGGGGTGGTAGATGTCTTGTCTCCGTTATGGCTCTAATCTGATAGTGGTAGTGGGTGTTAGATCTAGTCTCCCTTATGGCTCTAATCTGATAGTGGTAGTGGGGTGGTAGATGTCTAGTCTCCCTTATGGCTCTAATCTGATAGTGGTAGTGGGGTGGTAGATGTCTAGTCTCCCTTATGGCTCTAATCTGATAGTGGTAGTGGGTGGTAGATGTCTAGTCTCCCTTATGGCTCTAATCTGATAGTGGTAGTGGGGTGGTAGATGTCTAGTCTCCCTTATGGCTCTAATCTGATAGTGGTAGTGGGTGGTAGATGTCTAGTCTCCCTTATGGCTCTAATCTGATAGTGGTGGTAGATGTCTAGTCTCCCTTATGGCTCTAATCTGATAGTGGTAGTGGGTGGTAGATGTCTATCTCCCTTATGGCTCTAATCTGATAGTGGTAGTGGGGTGGTAGATCTAGTCTCCCTTATGGCTCTAATCTGATAGTGGTAGTGGGTGGTAGATGTCTAGTCTCCCTTATGGCTCTAATCTGATATTGGTATTGGGGTGGTAGATGTCTAGTCTCTTATGGCTCTAATCTGATGGTGGTAGTGGGATGGTAGATGTCTAGTCTCCCTTATGGCTCTAATCTGATAGTGGTAGTGGGGTGGTAGATGTCTAGTCTCCCTTATGGCTCTAATCTGATAGTGGGGTGGATGGTGTCTAGTCTCCCTTATGGCTCTAATCTGATAGTGGTAGTGGGTGGTAGATGTCTAGTCTCCCTTATGGCTCTAATCTGATAGTGGTAGTGGGGTGGTAGATGTCTAGTCTCCCTTATGGCTCTAATCTGATAGTGGTAGTGGGGTGGTAGATGTCTAGTCTCCCTTATGGCTCTAATCTGATAGTGAGGTGGTGATGTCTAGTCTCCCTTATGGCTCTAATCTGATAGTGGTAGTGGGGTGGTAGATGTCTAGTCTCCCTTATGGCTCTAATCTGATAGTGGTAGTGGGGTGGTAGATGTCTAGTCTCCCTTATGGCTCTAATCTGATAGTGGTAGTGGGGTGGTAGATGTCTAGTCTCCCTTATGGCTCTAATCTGATAGTGGTAGTGGGGTGGTAGATGTCTAGTCTCCCTTATGGCTCTAATCTGATAGTGGTAGTGGGGTGGTAGATGTCTAGTCTCCCTTATGGCTCTAATCTGATAGTGGTAGTGGGTGGTAGATGTCTAGTCTCCCTTATGGCTCTAATCTGATAGTGGTAGGGGGTGGTAGATGTCTAGTCTCCCTTATGGCTCTAATCTGATAGTGGGTGGTGATGTCTAGTCTCCCTTATGGCTCTAATCTGATAGTGGTAGTTGGAAGTCTAGTCTCCCTTATGGCTCTAATCTGATAGTGGTAGTGGGGTGGTAGATGTCTAGTCTCCCTTATGGCTCTAATCTGATAGTGGTAGTGGGGTGGTAGATGTCTAGTCTCCCTTATGGCTCTAATCTGATAGTGGTAGTGGGGTGGTAGATGTCTAGTCTCCCTTATGGCTCTAATCTGATAGTGGGTGGATGTCTAGTCTCCCTTATGGCTCTAATCTGATAGTGGGATGGTGGAAGTCTAGTCTCCCTTATGGCTCTAATCTGATAGTGGTAGTGGGGTGGTAGATGTCTAGTCTCCCTTATGGCTCTAATCTGATAGTGGTAGTGGGTGGTAGATGTCTAGTCTCCCTTATGGCTCTAATCTGATAGTGGTAGTGGGGTGGTAGATGTCTAGTCTCCCTTATGGCTCTAATCTGATAGTGGGTGGTTAGATGTCTAGTCTCCCTTATGGCTCTAATCTGATAGTGGTAGTGGGGTGGTAGATGTCTTGTCTCCCTTATGGCTCTAATCTGATAGTGGTAGTGGGGTGGTAGATGTCTAGTCTCCCTTATGGCTCTAATCTGATAGTGGTAGTGGGATGGTAGATGTCTAGTCTCCCTTATGCTCTAATCTGATAGTGGTAGTGGGTGGTAGATGTCTAGTCTCCCTTATGGCTCTAATCTGATAGTGGTGGATGTCTAGTCTCCCCCTTATGGCTCTAATCTGATAGTGGTAGATGTCTAGTCTCCCTTATGGCTCTAATCTGATAGTGGTAGTGGGGTGGTAGATGTCTAGTCTCCCTTATGGCTCTAATCTGATAGTGGTAGTGGGTGGTATGTCTAGTCTCCCTTATGGCTCTAATCTGATAGTGGTAGTGGGGTGGTAGATGTCTTGTCTCCCTTATGGCTCTAATCTGATAGTGGTAGTGGGTGGTAGATGTCTAGTCTCCCTTATGGCTCTAATCTGATAGTGGTAGTGGGGTGGTAGATGTCTAGTCTCCCTTATGGCTCTAATCTGATAGTGGGTGTTAGATGTCTAGTCTCCCTTATGGCTCTAATCTGATAGTGGTAGTGGGGTGGTAGATGTCTATCTCCCTTATGGCTCTAATCTGATAGTGGTAGTGGGGTGGTAGATGTCTAGTCTCCCTTATGGCTCTAATCTGATAGTGGTAGTGGGGTGGTAGATGTCTAGTCTCCCTTATGGCTCTAATCTGATAGTGGGGTGGGTGATGTCTAGTCTCCCTTATGGCTCTAATCTGATAGTGGTAGTGGGGTGGTAGATGTCTAGTCTCCCTTATGGCTCTAATCTGATAGTGGGTGGGTGGTAGATGTCTAGTCTCCCTTATGGCTCTAATCTGATAGTGGTAGTGGGTGGTAGATGTCTATCTCCCTTATGGCTCTAATCTGATAGTGGTAGTGGGGTGGTAGATGTCTAGTCTCCCTTATGGCTCTAATCTGATGGTGGTAGTGGGGTGGTAGATGTCAAGTCTCCCTTATGGCTCTAATCTGATAGTGGGGTGGATGTCTAGTCTCCCTTTTTGCTCTAATCTGATAGTGGTAGTGGGGTGGTAGATGTCTAGTCTCCCTTATGGCTCTAATCTGATAGTGGTAGTGGGGTGGTAGATGTCTAGTCTCCCTTATGGCTCTAATCTGATAGTGGTAGTGGGGTGGTAGATGTCTAGTCTCCCTTATGGCTCTAATCTGATAGTGGTAGTGGGGTGGTAGATGTCTAGTCTCCCTTATGGCTCTAATCTGATAGTGGTAGTGGGGTGGTAGATGTCTAGTCTCCCTTATGGCTCTAATCTGATAGTGGTAGTGGGGTGGTAGATGTCTAGTCTCCCTTATGGCTCTAATCTGATAGTGGTAGTGGGGTGGTAGATGTCTAGTCTCCCTTATGGCTCTAATCTGATAGTGGTAGTGGGGTGGTAGATGTCTAGTCTCCCTTATGGCTCTAATCTGATAGTGGTAGTGGGGTGGTAGATGTCTAGTCTCCCTTATGGCTCTAATCTGATAGTGGTAGTGGGTGGTAGATGTCTAGTCTCCCTTATGGCTCTAATCTGATAGTGGTAGTGGGGTGGTAGATGTCTAGTCTCCCTTATGGCTCTAATCTGATAGTGGTAGTGGGGTGGTAGATGTCTAGTCTCCCTTATGGCTCTAATCTGATAGTGGTAGTGGTTGATGTCTAGTCTCCCTTATGGCTCTAATCTGATAGTGGTAGTGGGGTGGTAGATGTCTAGTCTCCCTTATGGCTCTAATCTGATAGTGGTAGTGGGGTGGTAGATGTCTAGTCTCCCTTATGGCTCTAATCTGATAGTGGTAGTGGGTGTGGTAGATGTCTAGTCTCCCTTATGGCTCTAATCTGATAGTGGTATGATGTCTAGTCTCCCTTATGGCTCTAATCTGATAGTGGTAGTGGGGTGGTAGATGTCTAGTCTCCCTTATGGCTCTAATCTGATAGTGGTAGTGGGGTGGTAGATGTCTAGTCTCCTTTATGCTCTAATCTGATAGTGGTAGTGGGGTGGTAGATGTCTAGTCTCCTTTATGGCTCTAATCTTGTAGTGGGTGTAGATGTCTAGTTCTCCCTTATGGCTCTAATCTGATAGTGGTAGTGGGGTGGTAGATGTCTAGTCTCCCTTATGGCTCTAATCTGATAGTGGTAGTGGGGTGGTAGATGTCTAGTCTCCCTTATGGCTCTAATCTGATAGTGGGGGTAGATGTCTAGTCTCCCTTATGGCTCTAATCTGATAGTGGGTGGGGATGTCTAGTCTCCCTTATGGCTCTATCTGATAGTGGTAGTGGGTGGTAGATGTCTAGTCTCCCTTATGGCTCTAATCTGATAGTGGTAGTGGGGTGGTAGATGTCTAGTCTCCCTTATGGCTCTAATCTGATAGTGGTAGTGGGGTGGTAGATGTCTAGTCTCCCTTATGGCTCTAATCTGATAGTGGTAGTGGGGTGGTAGATGTCTAGTCTCCCTTATGGCTCTAATCTGATAGTGGTAGTGGGGTGGTAGATGTCTAGTCTCCCTTATGGCTCTAATCTGATAGTGGTAGTGGGGTGGTAGATGTCTAGTCTCCCTTATGGCTCTAATCTGATAGTGGTAGTGGGGTGGTAGATGTCTAGTCTCCCTTATGGCTCTAATCTGATAGTGGTAGTGGGGTGGTAGATGTCTAGTCTCCCTTATGGCTCTAATCTGATAGTGGTAGTGGGGTTTAGATGTCTAGTCTCCTTATGGCTCTAATCTGATAGTGGTAGTGGGTGGTAGATGTCTAGTCTCCCTTATGGCTCTAATCTGATAGTGGTAGTGGGGTGGTAGATGTCTAGTCTCCCTTATGGCTCTAATCTGATAGTGGTAGTATGTCTAGTCTCCCTTATGGCTCTAATCTGATAGTGGTAGTGGGGTGGTAGATGTCTAGTCTCCCTTATGGCTCTAATCTGATAGTGGTAGTGGGGTGGTAGATGTCTAGTCTCCTTTATGCTCTAATCTGATAGTGGTAGTGGGGTGGTAGATGTCTAGTCTCCCTTATGGCTCTAATCTGATAGTGGGGTGGTAGATGTCTAGTCTCCCTTATGGCTCTAATCTGATAGTGGTAGTGGGGTGGTAGATGTCTAGTCTCCCTTATGGCTCTAATCTGATAGTGGTAGTGGGGTGGTAGATGTCTAGTCTCCCTTATGGCTCTAATCTGATAGTGGTAGTGGGTGTAGATGTCTAGTCTCCCTTATGGCTCTAATCTGATAGTGGTAGTGGGTGGTAGATGTCTAGTCTCCCTTATGGCTCTAATCTGATAGTGGTAGTGGGGTGGTAGATGTCTAGTCTCCCTTATGGCTCTAATCTGATAGTGGTAGTGGGGTGGTAGATGTCTAGTCTCCCTTATGGCTCTAATCTGATAGTGGTAGTGGGGTGGTAGATGTCTAGTCTCCCTTATGGCTCTAATCTGATAGTGGTAGTGGGGTGGTAGATGTCTAGTCTCCCTTTTGAATCTAATCTGATAGTGGTAGTGGGGTGGTAGATGTCTAGTCTCCCTTATGGCTCTAATCTGATAGTGGTAGTGGGGTGGTAGATGTCTAGTCTCCCTTATGGCTCTAATCTGATAGTGGTAGTGGGGTGGTAGATGTCTAGTCTCCCTTATGGCTCTAATCTAATAGTGGTAGTGGGTGGTAGATGTCTAGTCTCCCTTATGGCTCTAATCTGATAGTGGTAGTGGGGTGGTAGATGTCTAGTCTCCTTTAGGGCTCTAATCTGGTAGTGGGTGGTAGATGTCTTTTCTCCCTTATGGCTCTAATCTGATAGTGGTAGTGGGGTGGTAGATGTATGGTGTCCCTTATGGCTCTAATCTGATAGTGTTCGTGGGGTGGTAGATGTCTAGTCTCCCTTATGGCTCTAATCTGATAGTGGTAGTGGGTGGTAGATGTCTAGTCTCCCTTATGGCTCTAATCTGATAGTGGGATGTTTGAAGTCTCCCTTATGGCTCTAGTCTGATAGTGGTAGTGGGGTGGTAGATGTCTAGTCTCCCTTATGGCTCTAATCTGATAGTGGTAGTGGGGTGGTAGATGTCTAGTCTCCTTTATGCTCTAATCTGATAGTGGTAGTGGGTGGTAGATGTCTAGTCTCCCTTATGGCTCTAATCTGATAGTGGTAGTGGGGTGGTAGATGTCTAGTCTCCCTTATGGCTCTAATCTGATAGTGGTAGTGGGGTGGTAGATGTCTAGTCTCCCTTATGGCTCTAATCTGATAGTGGTAGTGGGGTGGTAGATGTCTAGTCTCCCTTATGGCTCTAATCTGATAGTGGTAGTGGGGTGGTAGATGTCTAGTCTCCCTTATGGCTCTAATCTGATAGTGGTAGTGGGGTGGTAGATGTCTTGTCTCCCTTATGGCTCTAATCTGATAGTGGTAGTGGGGTGGTAGATGTCTAGTCTCCCTTATGGCTCTATTCTGATACTGGGTTGGTTGATGTCTAGTCTCCCTTATGGCTCTAATCTGATAGTGGTAGTGGGGTGGTAGATGTCTAGTCTCCCTTATGGCTCTAATCTGATAGTGGTAGTGGGTGGTAGATGTCTAGTCTCCCTTATGGCTCTAATCTGATAGTGGTAGTGGGGTGGTAGATGTCTAGTCTCCCTTATGGCTCTAATCTGATAGTGGTAGTGGGGTGGTAGATGTCTAGTCTCCTTTATGCTCTAATCTGATAGTGGTAGTGGGTGGTAGATGTCTAGTCTCCTTTATGGCTCTAATCTGTAGTGGGTGGTAGATGTCTAGTCTCCCTTATGGCTCTAATCTGATAGTGGTAGTGGGGTGGTAGATGTCTAGTCTCCCTTATGGCTCTAATCTGATAGTGGTAGTGGGGTGGTAGATGTCTAGTCTCCCTTATGGCTCTAATCTGATAGTGGTAGTGGGGGGTAGATGTCTAGTCTCCCTTATGGCTCTAATCTGATAGTGGTAGTGGGGTGGTAGATGTCTAGTCTCCCTTATGGCTCTAATCTGATAGTGGTAGTGGGTGGTAGATGTCTAGTCTCCCTTATGGCTCTAATCTGATAGTGGTAGTGGGGTGGTAGATGTCTAGTCTCCCTTATGGCTCTAATCTGATAGTGGTAGTGGGGTGGTAGATGTCTAGTCTCCCTTGGCTCTAATCTGATAGTGGTAGTGGGGTGGTAGATGTCTAGTCTCCCTTATGGCTCTAATCTGATAGTGGTAGTGGGGTGGTAGATGTCTAGTCTCCCTTATGGCTCTAATCTGATAGTGGTGGTGTTGATGTCTAGTCTCCCTTATGGCTCTAATCTGATAGTGGTAGAATGTCTAGTCTCCCTTATGGCTCTAATCTGATAGTGGTAGTGGGGTGGTAGATGTCTAGTCTCCCTTATGGCTCTAATCTGATAGTGGTAGTGGGGTGGTAGATGTCTAGTCTCCTTTATGGCTCTAATCTGATAGTGGTAATGGGGTGGTAGATGTCTAGTCTCCCTTATGGCTCTAATCTTGTAGTGGGGTGTAGATGTCTAGTCTCCCTTATGGCTCTAATCTGATAGTGGTAGTGGGGTGGTAGATGTCTAGTCTCCCTTATGGCTCTAATCTGATAGTGGTAGTGGGGTGGTAGATGTCTAGTCTCCCTTATGGCTCTAATCTGATAGTGGTAGTGGGGTGGTAGATGTCTAGTCTCCCTTATGGCTCTAATCTGATAGTGGTAGTGGGGTGGTAGATGTCTAGTCTCCCTTATGGCTCTAATCTGATAGTGGTAGTGGGGTGGTAGATGTCTAGTCTCCCTTATGGCTCTAATCTGATAGTGGTAGTGGGTGGTAGATGTCTAGTCTCCCTTATGGCTCTAATCTGATAGTGGTAGTGGGGTGGTAGATGTCTAGTCTCCCTTATGGCTCTAATCTGATAGTGGTAGTGGGGTGGTAGATGTCTAGTCTCCCTTATGGCTCTAATCTGATAGTGGTAGGGGTGGTAGATGTCTAGTCTCCCTTATGGCTCTAATCTGATAGTGGTAGTGGGGTGGTAGATGTCTAGTCTCCCTTATGGCTCTAATCTGATAGTGGTAGTGGGTGGTAGATGTCTAGTCTCCCTTATGGCTCTAATCTGATACTGGGCTGGTTGATGTCTAGTCTCCCTTATGGCTCTAATCTGATAGTGGTAGATGTCTAGTCTCCCTTATGGCTCTAATCTGATAGTGGTAGTGGGGTGGTAGATGTCTAGTCTCCCTTATGGCTCTAATCTGATAGTGGTAGTGGGGTGGTAGATGTCTAGTCTCCCTTATGGCTCTAATCTGATAGTGGTAGTGGGGTGGTAGATGTCTAGTCTCCCTTATGGCTCTAATCTGTAGTGGGTGGTAGATGTCTAGTCTCCCTTATGGCTCTAATCTGATAGTGGTAGTGGGGTGGTAGATGTCTAGTCTCCCTTATGGCTCTAATCTGATAGTGGTAGTGGGGTGGTAGATGTCTAGTCTCCCTTATGGCTCTAATCTGATAGTGGTAGTGGGGTGGTAGATGTCTAGTCTCCCTTATGGCTCTAATCTGATAGTGGTAGTGGGTGTAGATGTCTAGTCTCCCTTATGGCTCTAATCTGATAGTGGTAGTGGGTGGTAGATGTCTAGTCTCCCTTATGGCTCTAATCTGATAGTGGTAGTGGGGTGGTAGATGTCTAGTCTCCCTTATGGCTCTAATCTGATAGTGGTAGTCGGGTGGTAGATGTCTAGTCTCCTTTATGCTCTAATCTAATAGTGGTAGTGGGGTGGTAGATGTCTAGTCTCCCTTATGGCTCTAATCTGGTAGTGGGTGGTAGATGTCTAGACTCCCTTATGGCTCTAATCTGATAGTGGTAGTGGGGTGGTAGATGTCTAGTCTCCCTTATGGCTCTAATCTGATAGTGGTAGTGGGGTGGTAGATGTCTAGTCTCCCTTATGGCTCTAATCTGATAGTGGTAGTGGGGTGGTAGATGTCTAGTCTCCCTTATGGCTCTAATCTGATAGTGGTAGTGGGGTGGTAGATGTCTAGTCTCCCTTATGGCTCTAATCTGATAGTGGTAGTGGGGTGTTAGATGTCTAGTCTCCCTTATGGCTCTAATCTGATAGTGGTAGTGGGGTGGTAGATGTCTAGTCTCCCTTATGGCTCTAATCTGATAGTGGTAGTGGGGTGGTAGATGTCTAGTCTCCCTTATGGCTCTAATCTGATAGTGGTAGTGGGGTGGTAGATGTCTAGTCTCCCTTATGGCTCTAATCTGATAGTGGTAGTGGGTGGTAGATGTCTTGTCTCCCTTATGGCTCTAATCTGATAGTGGTAGTGGGTGGTAGATGTCTAGTCTCCCTTATGGCTCTAATCTGATAGTGGGTTGGTGATGTCTAGTCTCCCTTATGGCTCTAATCTGATAGTGGTAGTGGGGTGGTAGATGTCTAGTCTCCCTTATGGCTCTAATCTGATAGTGGTAGTGGGGTGGTAGATGTCTAGTCTCCCTTATGGCTCTAATCTGATAGTGGTAGTGGGGTGGTAGATGTCTAGTCTCCCTTTGGCTCTAATCTGATAGTGGTAGTGGGTGGTAGATGTCTAGTCTCCTTATGCTCTAATCTGATAGTGGTAGTGGGTGGTAGATGTCTAGTCTCCTTATGGCTCTAATCTGATAGTGGTGGTGGTAGATGTCTTTCTCCCTTATGGCTCTAATCTGATAGTGGTAGTGGGGTGGTAGATGTCTAGTCTCCCTTATGGCTCTAATCTGATAGTGGTAGTGGTGGTAGATGTCTAGTCTCCCTTATGGCTCTAATCTGATAGTGGTAGTGGGGTGGTAGATGTCTAGTCTCCCTTATGGCTCTAATCTGATAGTGGGTGGTTGATGTCTAGTCTCCCTTATGGCTCTAATCTGATAGTGGTAGATGTCTAGTCTCCCTTATGGCTCTAATCTGATAGTGGTAGTGGGTTGGTAGATGTCTAGTCTCCCTTATGGCTCTAATCTGATAGTGGGGTGTAGATGTCTAGTCTCCCTTATGGCTCTAATCTGATAGTGGTAGTGGGGTGGTAGATGTCTAGTCTCCCTTATGGCTCTAATCTGATAGTGGTAGTGGGTGGTAGATGTCTAGTCTCCCTTATGGCTCTAATCTGATAGTGGTAGTGGGTGGTAGATGTCTAGTCTCCCTTATGGCTCTAATCTGATAGTGGTAGTGGGGTTAGATGTCTAGTCTCCCTTATGGCTCTAATCTGATAGTGGGGTTGTAGATGTCTAGTCTCCCTTTTGGCTCTAATCTGATAGTGGTAGTGGGGTGGTAGATGTCTAGAGTCCCTTATGGCTCTAATCTGATAGTGGTAGTGGGGTGGTAGATGTCTAGTCTCCCTTATGGCTCTAATCTGATAGTGGTAGTGGGGTGGTAGATGTCTAGTCTCCCTTTGGCTCTAATCTGATAGTGGTAGTGGGGTGGTAGATGTCTAGTCTCCCTTATGGCTCTAATCTGATAGTGGTAGTGGGGTGGTAGATGTCTTGTCTCCCTTATGGCTCTAATCTGATAGTGGTAGTGGGGTGGTAGATGTCTTGTCTCCCTTATGGCTCTAATCTGATAGTAGTGGGGTGGTAGATGTCTAGTCTCCCTTATGGCTCTAATCTGATAGTGGTAGTGGGGTGGTAGATGTCTAGTCTCCCTTATGGCTCTAATCTGATAGTGGTAGTGGGGTGGTAGATGTCTTGTCTCCCTTATGGCTCTAATCTGATAGTGGTAGTGGGGTGGTAGATGTCTAGTCTCCCTTATGGCTCTAATCTGATAGTGGTAGTGGGGTGGTAGATGTCTAGTCTCCCTTATGGCTCTAATCTGATAGTGGTAGTGGGGTGGTAGATGTCTAGTCTCCCTTATGGCTCTAATCTGATAGTGGTTGGTTGATGTCTAGTCTCCCTTATGGCTCTAATCTGATAGTGGTTGGGGTGGTAGATGTCTAGTCTCCCTTATGGCTCTAATCTGATAGTGGTAGTGGGGTGGTAGATGTCTTGTTTCCCTTATGGCTCTAATCTAATAGTGGTATTGGGGTGGTAGATGTTTAGAGTCCCTTATGGCTCTAATCTAATAGTGGTAGTGGGTGGTAGATGTCTAGTCTCCCTTATGGCTCTAATCTGGTAGTGGGTGGTAGATGTCTTTCTCCCTTATGGCTCTAATCTGATAGTGGTAGTGGGGTGGTAGATGTCTAGTCTCCCTTATGGCTCTAATCTGATAGTGGTAGTGGGGTGGTAGATGTCTAGTCTCCCTTATGGCT
This sequence comes from Oncorhynchus kisutch, assembly GCF_002021735.2. Classification (NCBI taxonomy): domain Eukaryota; kingdom Metazoa; phylum Chordata; class Actinopteri; order Salmoniformes; family Salmonidae; genus Oncorhynchus; species Oncorhynchus kisutch. The sequence continues at coordinate 21,237 of NW_022264635.1, forward strand.
CTAATCTGATAGTGGTAGTGGGGTGGTAGATGTCTAGTCTCCCTTATGGCTCTAATCTGATAGTGGTAGTGGGGTGTAGATGTCTAGTCTCCCTTATGGCTCTAATCTGATAGTGGTAGTGGGTGGTAGATGTCTTGTCTCCCTTATGGCTCTAATCTGATAGTGGTAGTGGGGTGGTAGATGTCTAGTCTCCCTTATGGCTCTAATCTGATAGTGGTAGTGGGGTGGTAGATGTCTAGTCTCCCTTATGGCTCTAATCTGATAGTGGTAAGGGGTGTTAGATGTCTAGTCTCCCTTATGGCTCTAATCTGATAGTGGTAGTGGGTGGTAGATGTCTAGTCTCCCTTATGGCTCTAATCTGATAGTGGTAGTGGGGTGGTAGATGTCTAGTCTCCCTTATGGCTCTATTCTGATACTGGGCTGGTTGATGTCTAGTCTCCCTTATGGCTCTAATCTGATAGTGGTAGATGTCTAGTCTCCCTTATGGCTCTAATCTGATAGTGGTAGTGGGGTGGTAGATGTCTAGTCTCCCTTATGGCTCTAATCTTATAATGGGCTTGTAGATGTCTAGTCTCCCTTTTTGCTCTAATCTGATAGTGGAAGTGGGGTGGTAGATGTCTAGATTCCCTTATGGCTCTAATCTGATAGTGGTAGTGGGATGGTAGATGTCTAGTCTCCCTTATGGCTCTATTCTTATCTGGGGGTGGTAGATGTCTAGTCTCCCTTATGGCTCTAATCTGATAGTGGTAGGTGTCTAGACTCCCTTATGGCTCTAATCTGATAGTGGTAGTGGGGTGGTAGATGTCTAGTCTCCCTTATGGCTCTAATCTGATAGTGGTAGTGGTGGTAGATGTCTAGTCTCCCTTATGGCTCTAATCTGATTGGGTAGTTTGTGGTAGATGTCTAGTCTCCTTATGGCTCTAATCTGATAGTGGTAGTGGGGTGGTAGATGTCTTGTCTCCCTTATGGCTCTAATCTGAATTGGGTAGTGGAGTGGATGTCTAGTCTCCCTTATGGCTCTAATCTGATAGTGGGGTTGTAGATGTCTAGTCTCCCTTATGGCTCTAATCTGATAGTGGAAGTGGGGTGTAGATGTCTAGTCTCCCTTATGGCTCTAATCTGATAGTGGTAGTGGGGTGGTAGAGTCTAGTCTCCCTTATGATCTAATCTGATAGTGGTAGTGGGGTGGTAGATGTCTAGTCTCCCTTATGACTCTAATCTGATAGTGGTAGTGGGGTGGTAGATCTAGTCTCCTTATGGCTCTAATCTGATGGTGGTAGTGGGGTGGTAGATATCTTGTCTCACTTATGGCTCTAATCTGATAGTGGAAGTGGTTTGGTAGATGTCTAGTCTCCCTTATAGCCCTAATATGATAGTGGTAGTGGGGTGGTAGATGTCTTGTCTCCCTTATGGCTCTAATCTGATAGTGGTAGTGGGGTGGTAGACGTCTAGTCTCCCTTATGGCTCTAATCTGATAGTGGTAGTGGGGTGGTAGATGTCTTGTCTCCGTTATGGCTCTAATCTGATAGTGGTAGTGGGGTGGTAGATGTCTAGACTCCCTTATGGCTCTAATCTGATAGTGGTAGTGGGGTGGTAGATGTCTTGTCTCCCTTATGGCTCTAATCTGAGAGTGGTATTGTGGTGTTAGATGTCTAGTATCCCTTATGGATCTAAAATGATAGTGGTAGTGGGGTGGTAGATGTCTAGTCTCCCTTATGGCTCTAATCTGATGGTGGTAGTGGGGTGGTAGATGTCTAGTCTCCCTTATGGGTCTAATCTGATGGTTGTAGTGGGGTGGTAGACGTCTAGTCTCCCTTATGGCTCTAATCTGATCATGTTAGTGGGGTGGTAGATGTCTTGTCTCCCTTATGGCTCTAATCTGATAGTGGTAGTGGGGTGGTAGATGTCTAGTCTCCTTTATGGCTCTAATCTGGTAGTGGGTGGTAGATGTCTTTTCTCCCTTATGGCTCTAATCTGATAGTGGTAGTGGGGTGGTAGATGTCTAGTCTCCCTTATGGCTCTAATCTGATAGTGGGCTTGTAGATGTCTAGTCTCCATTTTTTGCTCTAATCTGATAGTGGAAGTGGGGTGGTAGATGTCTAGTCTCCTTATGGCTCTAATCTGATAGTGGTAGTGGGGTGGTAGAATCTAGTCTCCCTTATGGCTCTAATCTGATAGTGTAGTGGGGTGGTAGATGTCTAGTCTCCTTATTGAATCTAATCTGATAGTGGTAGTGGGGTGGTAGATGTCTAGTCTCCCTTATGGCTCTAATCTGATGGTGGTAGTGGGTGGTAGATGTCTTGTCTCCCTTATGGCTCTAATCTGATAGTGGTAGTGGGGTGGTAGATGTCTAGTCTCCCTTATGGCTCTAATCTATGATAGTGGTAGTGGGGTGGTAGATGTCTAGCCTCCCTTAGGCTCTAATCTGATAGTGGTAGTGGGGTGGTAGATGTCTAGTCTCCCTTATGGCTCTAATCTGATAGTGGTTGAGGGGTGTTAAATGTCTTGTCTCCCTTATGGCTCTAATCTGATGTGGTAGTGGGGTGGTAGATGTCTAGTCTCCCTTATGGCTCTAATCTGATAGTGGTAGTGGGGTGGTAATGTCTTGTCTCCCTTATGGCTCTAATCTGATAGTGGGCTGGTTTATTCTAGTCTCCTTATGGCTCTAATCTGATAGTGGTAGATGTCTAGGCTCCCTTATGGCTCTAATCTGATAGTGGTAGTGGGGTGGTAGATGTCTCTCCCCTTATGGCTCTATTCTGATAGTGGTGGGGTGTAGATGTCTAGTCTCCCTTATGGCTCTAATCTGATAGTGGTAGTGGGGTGGTAGATGTCTAGTCTCCCTTATGGCTCTAATCTGATAGTGGTAGTGGGTGGTAGATGTCTAGCTCCCTTATGGCTCTATTCTGATAGTGGGCTGGTTGATGTCTAGTCTCAGTCTCCCTTATGGCTCTAATCTGATAGTGGTAGTGGCTAGACTCCCTTATGGCTCTAATCTGATAGTGGTAGTGGGTGGTAGATGTCTAGTCTCCCTTATGGCTCTAATCTGATAGTGGTAGTGGGGTGGTAGATGTCTAGTCTCCCTTATGGCTCTAATCTGATAGTGGTAGTGGGGTGTAGATGTCTAGTCTCCCTTATGGCTCTAATCTGATAGTGGGCTTGTAGATGTCTAGTCTCCCTTATGCTCTAATCTGATAGTGGTAGTGGGGTGGTAGATGTCTAGTCTCCCTTATGGCTCTAATCTGAATCTGATAGTGTGGGGTGGTAAAGTCTAGTCTCCCTTATGGCTCTAATCTGATAGTGGTAGTGGGGTGGTAGATGTCTAGTCTCCTTTTGGCTCTAATCTGATAGTGGTAGTGGGTGGTAGATGTCTAGTCTCCCTTATGGCTCTAATCTGATAGTGGTAGTGGGTGGTAGATGTCTTGTCTCCCTTATGGCTCTAATCTGATAGTGGAAGTGGTTTGGTAGATGTCTAGTCTCCCTTATGGCTCTAATATGATTGGTAGTGGGGTGGTAGATGTCTTGTCTCCTTATGGCTCTAATCTGATCTGATAGTGGTAGTAGGGTGGTAGATGTCTAGTCTCCCTTATGGCTCTAATCTGATAGTGGTAGTGGGTGGTATGTCTAGTCTCCCTTATGGCTCTAATCTGATAGTGGTAGTGGGGTGGTAGATGTCTATCTCCCTTATGGCTCTAATCTGATAGTGGTAGTGGGGTGGTAGATGTCTTGTCTCCCTTATGGCTCTAATCTGATAGTGGTAGTGTGGTGGTAGATGTCTATCTCCTTATGGCTCTAATCTAATATGTGTGGTAGTGGGGTGGTAGATGTCTAGTCTCCTTATGGCTCTAATCTGATAGTGGTAGTGGGGTGGTAGATGTCTAGTCTCCCTTATGGCTCTAATCTGATAGTGGTAGTGGGGTGGTAGATGTCTAGTCTCCCTTATGGCTCTAATCTGATAGTGGTAGTGTGGTGGTAGATGTCTAGTCTCCCTTATGGCTCTAATCTGATAGTGGTAGTGGGGTGGTAGATGTCTAGTCTCCTTATGGCTCTAATCTAGTGTAGTGGGTGGTAGATGTCTAGTCTCCCTTATGGCTCTAATCTGATAGTGGTAGTGGGGTGGTAGATGTATGGTTTCCCTTATGGCTCTAATCTGATAGTGGTTTGGGGTGGTAGATGTCTAGTCTCCCTTATGGCTCTAATCTGATAGTGGGATGTTGGAAGTCTAGTCTCCCTTATGGCTCTAATCTGATAGTGGTAGTGGGGTGGTAGATGTCTAGTCTCCCTTATCTAATCAATCTATAGTGGTAGTGGGGGGTAGATGTCTACTCCCTTATGCTCTAATCTGATAGTGGTAGTGGGGTGGTAGATGTCTAGTCTCCCTTATGGCTCTAATCTGATAGTGGTAGTGGGGTGTAGATGTCTAGACTCCCTTATGGCTCTAATCTGATAGTGGTAGTGGGGTGGTAGATGTCTAGCCTCCCTTATGGCTCTAATCTGATAGTGGTAG
>NW_022264636.1:0-25748 GCF_002021735.2 Oncorhynchus kisutch
TATTACCCTGGTCTAACATCTACTGTCACTATATTACCGGTCCTAAACTCTACTGTCATTATATTACCCTGTCTACCTTCTACTGTCAATTATATTAACCTGGTCTACTATCTACTGTCACTATATTACCCTGGTCTACCATCTACTGTCATTATATTACCCTGGTCTACTATCTACTGTCACATATTACCCTCTACTGTCATTATATTACCCTGGTCTACCATCTACTGTCAACTATTACCCTGGGTCTACCATCTACTGTCATTATATTACCCTGGTCTAACATCTACTCTCATTATATTACCCTGGTCTACCATCTACTGTCACTATATTACCCTGGTCTAAACTCTACTGTCATTATATTACCCTGGTCTACCTTCTCCTGTCATTATATTAACCTGGTCTACTATCTACTGTCACTATATTACCCTGGTCTACCATCTACTGTCACTATATTACCATGGTCTAAACTCTACTGTCATTATATTACCCTGGGTCTACCTTCTACTGTCCCTTATATTAACCTGGTCTACTATCTACTGTCACCATATTACCCTCTACTGTCATTATATTACCCTGGTCTACCATCTACTGTCAATCTATTACCCTGGTACTACCATCTACTGTCCATTATATTACCCTGGTCTAACATCTACTCTCATTATATTACCCTGGTCTACCATCTACTGTCACTATATTACCCTGGTCTAAACTCTACTGTCATTATATTACCCTGGTCTACCTTCTACTGTCATTATATTAACCTGGTCTACTATCTACTGTCACTATATTACCCTCTACTGTCATTATATTACCCTGGTCTACCATCTACTGTCAATCTATTACCCGGGTCTACCATCTACTGTCATTATATTACCTTGTCTACCATCTACTGTCATTATATTACCCTGGTCTACTATCTACTGTCACTATATTACCCTCTAATGTCATTATATTACCCTGGTCTACATCTACTGTCATTATATTACCCTGGTCGACCATCTACTGTCATTATATAACCTGGTCTACTATCTACTGTCACTATATTACCCTCTACTGTCATTATATTACCCTGGTCTACCATCTACTGTCATATATTAACCTGGTCTACTATCTACTGTCACTATATTACCCTCTAATGTCATTATATTACCCTGGTCTACCATCTACTGTCAATCTATTACCCTGGTCTACCATCTACTGTCATTATATTAACCTGGTCTACTATCTACTGTCACTATATTACCCTCTACTGTCATTATATTACCCTGGTCTACCATCTACTGTCAATCTATTACCCTGGTCTACCATCTACTGTCACCATATTACCCTGGTCTAAACTCTACTGTCATTATTACCCTGGTCTACCATCTTCTGTCACTATTTTACCCTGGTCTACCATCTACTGGTCACTCTATTACCCTGGTCTACCCTCTACTGTCATTATATTACCCTGGTCTACCATCTACTGTCATTATATTACCCTGGTCTACCATATACTGTCATTATATTAACCTGGTCTATCATCTACTGTCATTATATTACCCTCGACCGTCATTATATTACCTGGTCTCAATCTACTGTCACTCTATTACCCTGGTCTACCATCTACTGTCATTATATTACCCTGGTCTACCATCTACTGTCATTATATTAACCTGGTCTACTATCTACTGTCACTATATTACCCTCTACTGTCATTATATTACCCTGGTCTACCATCTACTGTCATTGTATTAACCTGGTCTACTATCTACTGTCACTATATTACCCTCTAATGTCATTATATTACCCTGGTCTACCATCTACTGTCAATCTATTACCCTGGTCTACCATCTACTGTCATTATATTAACCTGGTCTACTATCTACTGTCACTATATTACCCTCTACTGTCATTATATTACCCTGGTCTACCATCTACTGTCAATCTATTACCCTGGTCTACCATCTACTGTCACCATATTACCCTGGTCTAAACTCTACTGTCATTTATTACCCTGGTCTACCATCTTCTGTCACTATTTTACCCTGGTCTACCATCTACTGTCACTCTATTACCCTGGTCTACCCTCTACTGTCATTATATTACCCTGGTCTACCATCCACATGTCATAATATTACCCTGGTCTACCATATACTGTCATTATATTAACCTGGTCTATCATCTACTGTCATTATATTACCCTCGACTGTCATTTTATTACCTGGTCTCAATCTACTGTCACTCTATTACCCTGGTCTAACATCTACTGTCACTATATTACCCTGGTCTAAACTCTACTGTCATTATATTACCCTGGTCTACCTTCTCCTGTCATTATATTAACCTGGTCTACTATCTACTGTCACTATATTACCCTGGTCTACCATCTACTGTCATTATATTACCCTGGTCTAACATCTACTCTCATTATATTACCCTGGTCTACCATCTACTGTCACTATATTACCCTGGTCTAAACTCTACTGTCATTATATTACCCTGGTCTACCTTCTACTGTCATTATATTAACCTGGTCTACTATCTACTGTCACTATATTACCCTCTACTGTCATTATATTACCCTGGTCTACCATCTACTGTCAATCAATTACCCTGGTCTACCATCTACTGTCATTATATTACCCTGGTCTAACATCTACTCTCATTATATTACCCTGGTCTACCATCTACTGTCACTATATTACCCTGGTCTAAACTCTACTGTCATTATATTACCCTGGTCTACCTTCTCCTGTCATTATATTAACCTGGTCTACTATCTACTGTCACTATATTACCCTGGTCTACCATCTACTGTCACTATATTACCATGGTCTAAACTCTACTGTCATTATATTACCCTGGTCTACCTTCTACTGTCATTATATTAACCTGGTCTACTATCTACTGTCACCATATTACCCTCTACTGTCATTATATTACCCTGGTCTACCATCTACTGTCAATCTATTACCCTGGTCTACCATCTACTGTCATTATATTACCCTGGTCTAACATCTACTCTCATTATATTACCCTGGTCTACCATCTACTGTCACTATATTACCCTGGTCTAAACTCTACTGTCATTATATTACCCTGGTCTACCTTCTCCTGTCATTATATTAACCTGGTCTACTATCTACTGTCACTATATTACCCTGGTCTACCATCTACTGTCACTATATTACCATGGTCTAAACTCTACTGTCATTATATTACCCTGGTCTACCTTCTACTGTCATTATATTAACCTGGTCTACTATCTACTGTCACTATATTACCCTCTACTGTCATTATATTACCCTGGTCTACCATCTACTGTCAATCTATTACCCTGGTCTACCATCTACTGTCATTATATTACCCTGGTCTAACATCTACTCTCATTATATTACCCTGGTCTACCATCTACTGTCACTATATTACCCTGGTCTAAACTCTACTGTCATTATATTACCCTGGTCTACCTTCTACTGTCATTATATTAACCTGGTCTACTATCTACTGTCACTATATTACCCTCTACTGTCATTATATTACCCTGGTCTACCATCTACTGTCATTATATTACTCTGGTCTACCATCTACTGTCATTATATTAACCTGGTCTACTATCTACTGTCACTATATTACCCTCTAATGTCATTATATTACCCTGGTCTACCATCTACTGTCAATCTATTACCCTGGTCTACCATCTACTGTCATTATATTACCCTGGTCTACCATCTACTGTCATTATATTAACCTGGTCTACTATCTACTGTCACTATATTACCCTCTACTGTCATTATATTACCCTGGTCTACCATCTACTGTCATTATATTAACCTGGTCTACTATCTACTGTCACTATATTACCCTCTAATGTCATTATATTACCCTGGTCTACCATCTACTGTCAATCTATTACCCTGGTCTACCATCTACTGTCATTATATTAACCTGGTCTACTATCTACTGTCACTATATTACCCTCTACTGTCATTATATTACCCTGGTCTACCATCTACTGTCAATCTATTACCCTGGTCTACCATCTACTGTCACCATATTACCCTGGTCTAAACTCTACTGTCATTTATTACCCTGGTCTACCATCTTCTGTCACTATTTTACCCTGGTCTACCATCTACTGTCACTCTATTACCCTGGTCTACCCTCTACTGTCATTATATTACCCTGGTCTACCATCCACATGTCATAATATTACCCTGGTCTACCATATACTGTCATTATATTAACCTGGTCTATCATCTACTCTCATTATATTACCCTCGACTGTCATTATATTACCTGGTCTCAATCTACTGTCACTCTATTACCCTGGTCTAACATCTACTGTCACTATATTACCCTGGTCTAAACTCTACTGTCATTATATTACCCTGGTCTACCTTCTCCTGTCATTATATTAACCTGGTCTACTATCTACTGTCACTATATTACCCTGGTCTACCATCTACTGTCATTATATTACCCTGGTCTACTATCTACTGTCACTATATTACCCTCTACTGTCATTATATTACCCTGGTCTACCATCTACTGTCAATCTATTACCCTGGTCTACCATCTACTGTCATTATATTACCCTGGTCTAACATCTACTCTCATTATATTACCCTGGTCTACCATCTACTGTCACTATATTACCCTGGTCTAAACTCTACTGTCATTATATTACCCTGGTCTACCTTCTCCTGTCATTATATTAACCTGGTCTACTATCTACTGTCACTATATTACCCTGGTCTACCATCTACTGTCACTATATTACCATGGTCTAAACTCTACTGTCATTATATTACCCTGGTCTACCTTCTACTGTCATTATATTAACCTGGTCTACTATCTACTGTCACCATATTACCCTCTACTGTCATTATATTACCCTGGTCTACCATCTACTGTCAATCTATTACCCTGGTCTACCATCTACTGTCATTATATTACCCTGGTCTAACATCTACTCTCATTATATTACCCTGGTCTACCATCTACTGTCACTATATTACCCTGGTCTAAACTCTACTGTCATTATATTACCCTGGTCTACCTTCTACTGTCATTATATTAACCTGGTCTACTATCTACTGTCACTATATTACCCTCTACTGTCATTATATTACCCTGGTCTACCATCTACTGTCAATCTATTACCCTGGTCTACCATCTACTGTCATTATATTACTCTTGTCTACCATCTACTGTCATTATATTACCCTGGTCTACTATCTACTGTCACTATATTACCCTCTAATGTCATTATATTACCCTGGTCTACCATCTACTGTCATTATATTACCCTGGTCTACCATCTACTGTCATTATATTAACCTGGTCTACTATCTACTGTCACTATATTACCCTCTACTGTCATTATATTACCCTGGTCTACCATCTACTGTCATTATATTAACCTGGTCTACTATCTACTGTCACTATATTACCCTCTAATGTCATTATATTACCCTGGTCTACCATCTACTGTCAATCTATTACCCTGGTCTACCATCTACTGTCATTATATTAACCTGGTCTACTATCTACTGTCACTATATTACCCTCTACTGTCATTATATTACCCTGGTCTACCATCTACTGTCAATCTATTACCCTGGTCTACCATCTACTGTCACCATATTACCCTGGTCTAAACTCTACTGTCATTTATTACCCTGGTCTACCATCTTCTGTCACTATTTTACCCTGGTCTACCATCTACTGTCACTCTATTACCCTGGTCTACCCTCTACTGTCATTATATTACCCTGGTCTACCATCTACTGTCATTATATTACCCTGGTCTACCATATACTGTCATTATATTAACCTGGTCTATCATCTACTGTCATTATATTACCCTCGACCGTCATTATATTACCTGGTCTCAATCTACTGTCACTCTATTACCCTGGTCTACCATCTACTGTCATTATATTACCCTGGTCTACCATCTACTGTCATTATATTAACCTGGTCTACTATCTACTGTCACTATATTACCCTCTACTGTCATTATATTACCCTGGTCTACCATCTACTGTCATTGTATTAACCTGGTCTACTATCTACTGTCACTATATTACCCTCTAATGTCATTATATTACCCTGGTCTACCATCTACTGTCAATCTATTACCCTGGTCTACCATCTACTGTCATTATATTAACCTGGTCTACTATCTACTGTCACTATATTACCCTCTACTGTCATTATATTACCCTGGTCTACCATCTACTGTCAATCTATTACCCTGGTCTACCATCTACTGTCACCATATTACCCTGGTCTAAACTCTACTGTCATTTATTACCCTGGTCTACCATCTTCTGTCACTATTTTACCCTGGTCTACCATCTACTGTCACTCTATTACCCTGGTCTACCCTCTACTGTCATTATATTACCCTGGTCTACCATCCACATGTCATAATATTACCCTGGTCTACCATATACTGTCATTATATTAACCTGGTCTATCATCTACTGTCATTATATTACCCTCGACTGTCATTATATAACCTGGTCTCAATCTACTGTCACTCTATTACCCTGGTCTAACATCTACTGTCACTATATTACCCTGGTCTAAACTCTACTGTCATTATATTACCCTGGTCTACCTTCTCCTGTCATTATATTAACCTGGTCTACTATCTACTGTCACTATATTACCCTGGTCTACCATCTACTGTCATTATATTACCCTGGTCTAACATCTACTCTCATTATATTACCCTGGTCTACCATCTACTGTCACTATATTACCCTGGTCTAAACTCTACTGTCATTATATTACCCTGGTCTACCTTCTACTGTCATTATATTAACCTGGTCTACTATCTACTGTCACTATATTACCCTCTACTGTCATTATATTACCCTGGTCTACCATCTACTGTCAATCTATTACCCTGGTCTACCATCTACTGTCATTATATTACCCTGGTCTAACATCTACTCTCATTATATTACCCTGGTCTACCATCTACTGTCACTATATTACCCTGGTCTAAACTCTACTGTCATTATATTACCCTGGTCTACCTTCTCCTGTCATTATATTAACCTGGTCTACTATCTACTGTCACTATATTACCCTGGTCTACCATCTACTGTCACTATATTACCATGGTCTAAACTCTACTGTCATTATATTACCCTGGTCTACCTTCTACTGTCATTATATTAACCTGGTCTACTATCTACTGTCACCATATTACCCTCTACTGTCATTATATTACCCTGGTCTACCATCTACTGTCAATCTATTACCCTGGTCTACCATCTACTGTCATTATATTACCCTGGTCTAACATCTACTCTCATTATATTACCCTGGTCTACCATCTACTGTCACTATATTACCCTGGTCTAAACTCTACTGTCATTATATTACCCTGGTCTACCTTCTACTGTCATTATATTAACCTGGTCTACTATCTACTGTCACTATATTACCCTCTACTGTCATTATATTACCCTGGTCTACCATCTACTGTCAATCTATTACCCTGGTCTACCATCTACTGTCATTATATTACTCTGGTCTACCATCTACTGTCATTATATTACCCTGGTCTACTATCTACTGTCACTATATTACCCTCTAATGTCATTATATTACCCTGGTCTACCATCTACTGTCATTATATTACCCTGGTCTACCCTCTACTGTCATTATATTACCCTGGTCTACCATCTACTGTCATTATATTACCCTGGTCTACCATATACTGTCATTATATTAACCTGGTCTATCATCTACTGTCATTATATTACCCTCGACTGTCATTATATTACCTGGTCTCAATCTACTGTCACTCTATTACCCTGGTCTAACATCTACTGTCACTATTTTACCCTGGTCTAAACTCTACTGTCATTATATTACCCTGGTCTACCTTCTCCTGTCATTATATTAACCTGGTCTACTATCTACTGTCACTATATTACCCTGGTCTACCATCTACTGTCACTATATTACCATGGTCTAAACTCTACTGTCATTATATTACCCTGGTCTACCTTCTACTGTCATTATATTAACCTGGTCTACTATCTACTGTCACTATATTACCCTCTACTGTCATTATATTACCCTGGTCTACCATCTACTGTCAATCTATTACCCTGGTCTACCATCTACTGTCATTATATTAGCCTGGTCTAACATCTACTCTCATTATATTACCCTGGTCTACCATCTACTGTCACTATATTACCCTGGTCTAAACTCTACTGTCATTATATTACCCTGGTCTACCATCTACTGTCATTATATTACCCTGGTCTAACATCTACTCTCATTATATTACCCTGGTCTACCATCTACTGTCACTATGTTACCCTGGTCTAAACTCTACTGTCATTATATTACCCTGGTCTACCTTCTCCTGTCATTATATTATACTGGTCTACTATCTACTGTCACTATATTACCCTGGTCTACCATCTACTGTCACTATATTACCATGGTCTAAACTCTACTGTCATTATATTACCCTGGTCTACCTTCTACTGTCATTATATTACCCTGGTCTACCTTCTACTGTCATTATATTAACCTGGTCTACTATCTACTGTCACTATATTACCCTGGTCTACCCTCTACTGTCATTATATTACCCTGGTCTACCATCTACTGTCAATCTATTACCCTGGTCTACCATCTACTCTCATTATATTACCCTGGTCTACCATCTACTCTCATTATATTACCCTGGTCTACCATCTACTGTCACTATATTACCCTGGTCTACCATCTACTGTCATTATATTACCCTGGTCTAACATCTACTCTCATTACATTACCCTGGTCTACCATCTACTGTCACTATATTACCCTGGTCTAAACTCTACTGTCATTATATTACCCTGGTCTACCATCTACTGTCATTATATTACCCTGGTCTAACATCTACTCTCATTATATTACCCTGGTCTACCATCTACTGTCACTATATTACCCTGGTCTAAACTCTACTGTCATTATATTACCCTGGTCTACCTTCTCCTGTCATTATATTAACCTGGTCTACTATCTACTGTCACTATATTACCCTGGTCTACCATCTACTGTCACTATATTACCATGGTCTAAACTCTACTGTCATTATATTACCCTGGTCTACCTTCTACTGTCAATATATTAACCTGGTCTACTATCTACTGTCACTATATTACCCTGGTCTACCCTCTACTGTCATTATATTACCCTGGTCTACCAACTACTGTCAATCTATTACACTGGTCTACCATCTACTGTCATTATATTACCCTGGTCTAACATCTACTCTCATTATATTACCCTGGTCTACCATCTACTGTCACTATATTACCCTGGTCTAAACTCTACTGTCATTATATTACCCTGGTCTACCTTCTACTGTCATTATATTAACCTGGTCTACTATCTACTGTCACTATATTACCCTGGTCTAAACTCTACTGTCATTATATTACCCTGGTCTACCATCTACTGTCACTATATTACCCTGGTCTAAACTCTACTGTCATTATATTACCCTGGTCTACCTTCTCCTGTCATTATATTAACCTGGTCTACTATCTACTGTCACTATATTACCCTGGTCTACCATCTACTGTCACTATATTACCCTGGTCTAAACTCTACTGTCATTATATTACCCTGGTCTACCTTCTCCTGTCATTATATTAACCTGGTCTACTATCTACTGTCACTATATTACCCTGGTCTACCATCTACTGTCAATCTATTACCCTGGTCTAACATCTACTCTCATTATATTACCCTGGTCTACCATCTACTGTCACTATATTACCCTGGTCTAAACTCTACTGTCATTATATTACCCTGGTCTACCTTCTACTGTCATTATATTAACCTGGTCTACTATCTACTGTCACTATATTACCCTGGTCTAAACTCTACTGTCATTATATTACCCTGGTCTACCATCTACTGTCACTATATTACCCTGGTCTAAACTCTACTGTCATTATATTACCCTGGTCTACCTTCTCCTGTCATTATATTAACCTGGTCTACTATCTACTGTCACTATATTACCCTGGTCTACCATCTACTGTCACTATATTACCCTGGTCTAAACTCTACTGTCATTATATTACCCTGGTCTACCTTCTCCTGTCATTATATTAACCTGGTCTACTATCTACTGTCACTATATTACCCTGGTCTACCATCTACTGTCAATCTATTACCCTGGTCTAACATCTACTCTCATTAAATTACCCTGGTCTACCATCTACTGTCACTATATTACCCTGGTCTAAACTCTACTGTCATTATATTACCCTGGTCTACCTTCTACTGTCATTATATTAACCTGGTCTACTATCTACTGTCACTATATTACCCTCTACTGTCATTATATTACCCTGGTCTACCATCTACTGTCAATCTATTACCCTGGTCTACCATCTACTGTCATTATATTACCCTGGTCTACCATCTACTGTCATTATATTAACCTGGTCTACTATCTACTGTCACTATGTTACCCTCTACTGTCATTATATTACCCTGGTCTACCATCTACTGTCATTATCTTAACCTGGTCTACTATCTACTGTCACTATATTACCCTCTAATGTCATTATATTACCCTGGTCTACCATCTACTGTCATTATCTTAACCTGGTCTACTATCTACTGTCACTATATTACCCTCTACTGTCATTATATTACCCTGGTCTACCATCTACTGTCAATCTATTACCCTGGTCTACCATCTACTGTCATTATATTACTCTGGTCTACCATCTACTGTCATTATATTACCCTGGTCTACTATCTACTGTCACTATATTACCCTCTAATGTCATTATATTACCCTGGTCTACCATCTACTGTCATTATATTACCCTGGTCTACCCTCTACTGTCATTATATTACCCTGGTCTACCATCTACTGTCATTATATTACCCTGGTCTACCATATACTGTCATTATATTAACCTGGTCTATCATCTACTGTCATTATATTACCCTCGACTGTCATTATATTACCTGGTCTCAATCTACTGTCACTCTATTACCCTGGTCTAACATCTACTGTCACTATTTTACCCTGGTCTAAACTCTACTGTCATTATATTACCCTGGTCTACCTTCTCCTGTCATTATATTAACCTGGTCTACTATCTACTGTCACTATATTACCCTGGTCTACCATCTACTGTCACTATATTACCATGGTCTAAACTCTACTGTCATTATATTACCCTGGTCTACCTTCTACTGTCATTATATTAACCTGGTCTACTATCTACTGTCACTATATTACCCTCTACTGTCATTATATTACCCTGGTCTACCATCTACTGTCAATCTATTACCCTGGTCTACCATCTACTGTCATTATATTAGCCTGGTCTAACATCTACTCTCATTATATTACCCTGGTCTACCATCTACTGTCACTATATTACCCTGGTCTAAACTCTACTGTCATTATATTACCCTGGTCTACCATCTACTGTCATTATATTACCCTGGTCTAACATCTACTCTCATTATATTACCCTGGTCTACCATCTACTGTCACTATGTTACCCTGGTCTAAACTCTACTGTCATTATATTACCCTGGTCTACCTTCTCCTGTCATTATATTATACTGGTCTACTATCTACTGTCACTATATTACCCTGGTCTACCATCTACTGTCACTATATTACCATGGTCTAAACTCTACTGTCATTATATTACCCTGGTCTACCTTCTACTGTCATTATATTACCCTGGTCTACCTTCTACTGTCATTATATTAACCTGGTCTACTATCTACTGTCACTATATTACCCTGGTCTACCCTCTACTGTCATTATATTACCCTGGTCTACCATCTACTGTCAATCTATTACCCTGGTCTACCATCTACTCTCATTATATTACCCTGGTCTACCATCTACTCTCATTATATTACCCTGGTCTACCATCTACTGTCACTATATTACCCTGGTCTACCATCTACTGTCATTATATTACCCTGGTCTAACATCTACTCTCATTACATTACCCTGGTCTACCATCTACTGTCACTATATTACCCTGGTCTAAACTCTACTGTCATTATATTACCCTGGTCTACCATCTACTGTCATTATATTACCCTGGTCTAACATCTACTCTCATTATATTACCCTGGTCTACCATCTACTGTCACTATATTACCCTGGTCTAAACTCTACTGTCATTATATTACCCTGGTCTACCTTCTCCTGTCATTATATTAACCTGGTCTACTATCTACTGTCACTATATTACCCTGGTCTACCATCTACTGTCACTATATTACCATGGTCTAAACTCTACTGTCATTATATTACCCTGGTCTACCTTCTACTGTCAATATATTAACCTGGTCTACTATCTACTGTCACTATATTACCCTGGTCTACCCTCTACTGTCATTATATTACCCTGGTCTACCAACTACTGTCAATCTATTACACTGGTCTACCATCTACTGTCATTATATTACCCTGGTCTAACATCTACTCTCATTATATTACCCTGGTCTACCATCTACTGTCACTATATTACCCTGGTCTAAACTCTACTGTCATTATATTACCCTGGTCTACCTTCTACTGTCATTATATTAACCTGGTCTACTATCTACTGTCACTATATTACCCTGGTCTAAACTCTACTGTCATTATATTACCCTGGTCTACCATCTACTGTCACTATATTACCCTGGTCTAAACTCTACTGTCATTATATTACCCTGGTCTACCTTCTCCTGTCATTATATTAACCTGGTCTACTATCTACTGTCACTATATTACCCTGGTCTACCATCTACTGTCACTATATTACCCTGGTCTAAACTCTACTGTCATTATATTACCCTGGTCTACCTTCTCCTGTCATTATATTAACCTGGTCTACTATCTACTGTCACTATATTACCCTGGTCTACCATCTACTGTCAATCTATTACCCTGGTCTAACATCTACTCTCATTATATTACCCTGGTCTACCATCTACTGTCACTATATTACCCTGGTCTAAACTCTACTGTCATTATATTACCCTGGTCTACCTTCTACTGTCATTATATTAACCTGGTCTACTATCTACTGTCACTATATTACCCTGGTCTAAACTCTACTGTCATTATATTACCCTGGTCTACCATCTACTGTCACTATATTACCCTGGTCTAAACTCTACTGTCATTATATTACCCTGGTCTACCTTCTCCTGTCATTATATTAACCTGGTCTACTATCTACTGTCACTATATTACCCTGGTCTACCATCTACTGTCACTATATTACCCTGGTCTAAACTCTACTGTCATTATATTACCCTGGTCTACCTTCTCCTGTCATTATATTAACCTGGTCTACTATCTACTGTCACTATATTACCCTGGTCTACCATCTACTGTCAATCTATTACCCTGGTCTAACATCTACTCTCATTAAATTACCCTGGTCTACCATCTACTGTCACTATATTACCCTGGTCTAAACTCTACTGTCATTATATTACCCTGGTCTACCTTCTACTGTCATTATATTAACCTGGTCTACTATCTACTGTCACTATATTACCCTCTACTGTCATTATATTACCCTGGTCTACCATCTACTGTCAATCTATTACCCTGGTCTACCATCTACTGTCATTATATTACCCTGGTCTACCATCTACTGTCATTATATTAACCTGGTCTACTATCTACTGTCACTATGTTACCCTCTACTGTCATTATATTACCCTGGTCTACCATCTACTGTCATTATCTTAACCTGGTCTACTATCTACTGTCACTATATTACCCTCTAATGTCATTATATTACCCTGGTCTACCATCTACTGTCATTATCTTAACCTGGTCTACTATCTACTGTCACTATATTACCCTCTAATGTCATTATATTACCCTGGTCTACCCTCTACTGTCATTATATTACCCTGGTCTACCATCTACTGTCAATCTATTACCCTGGTCTACCATCTACTCTCATTATATTACCCTGGTCTACCATCTACTCTCATTATATTACCCTGGTCTACCATCTACTGTCACTATATTACCCTGGTCTACCATCTACTGTCATTATATTACCCTGGTCTAACATCTACTCTCATTACATTACCCTGGTCTACCATCTACTGTCACTATATTACCCTGGTCTAAACTCTACTGTCATTATATTACCCTGGTCTACCATCTACTGTCATTATATTACCCTGGTCTAACATCTACTCTCATTATATTACCCTGGTCTACCATCTACTGTCACTATATTACCCTGGTCTAAACTCTACTGTCATTATATTACCCTGGTCTACCTTCTCCTGTCATTATATTAACCTGGTCTACTATCTACTGTCACTATATTACCCTGGTCTACCATCTACTGTCACTATATTACCATGGTCTAAACTCTACTGTCATTATATTACCCTGGTCTACCTTCTACTGTCAATATATTAACCTGGTCTACTATCTACTGTCACTATATTACCCTGGTCTACCCTCTACTGTCATTATATTACCCTGGTCTACCAACTACTGTCAATCTATTACACTGGTCTACCATCTACTGTCATTATATTACCCTGGTCTAACATCTACTCTCATTATATTACCCTGGTCTACCATCTACTGTCACTATATTACCCTGGTCTAAACTCTACTGTCATTATATTACCCTGGTCTACCTTCTACTGTCATTATATTAACCTGGTCTACTATCTACTGTCACTATATTACCCTGGTCTAAACTCTACTGTCATTATATTACCCTGGTCTACCATCTACTGTCACTATATTACCCTGGTCTAAACTCTACTGTCATTATATTACCCTGGTCTACCTTCTCCTGTCATTATATTAACCTGGTCTACTATCTACTGTCACTATATTACCCTGGTCTACCATCTACTGTCACTATATTACCCTGGTCTAAACTCTACTGTCATTATATTACCCTGGTCTACCTTCTCCTGTCATTATATTAACCTGGTCTACTATCTACTGTCACTATATTACCCTGGTCTACCATCTACTGTCACTATATTACCATGGTCTAAACTCTACTGTCATTATATTACCCTGGTCTACCTTCTACTGTCAATATATTAACCTGGTCTACTATCTACTGTCACTATATTACCCTGGTCTACCCTCTACTGTCATTATATTACCCTGGTCTACCAACTACTGTCAATCTATTACACTGGTCTACCATCTACTGTCATTATATTACCCTGGTCTAACATCTACTCTCATTATATTACCCTGGTCTACCATCTACTGTCACTATATTACCCTGGTCTAAACTCTACTGTCATTATATTACCCTGGTCTACCTTCTACTGTCATTATATTAACCTGGTCTACTATCTACTGTCACTATATTACCCTGGTCTAAACTCTACTGTCATTATATTACCCTGGTCTACCATCTACTGTCACTATATTACCCTGGTCTAAACTCTACTGTCATTATATTACCCTGGTCTACCTTCTCCTGTCATTATATTAACCTGGTCTACTATCTACTGTCACTATATTACCCTGGTCTACCATCTACTGTCACTATATTACCCTGGTCTAAACTCTACTGTCATTATATTACCCTGGTCTACCTTCTCCTGTCATTATATTAACCTGGTCTACTATCTACTGTCACTATATTACCCTGGTCTACCATCTACTGTCAATCTATTACCCTGGTCTAACATCTACTCTCATTATATTACCCTGGTCTAACATCTACTCTCATTAAATTACCCTGGTCTACCATCTACTGTCACTATATTACCCTGGTCTAAACTCTACTGTCATTATATTACCCTGGTCTACCTTCTACTGTCATTATATTAACCTGGTCTACTATCTACTGTCACTATATTACCCTCTACTGTCATTATATTACCCTGGTCTACCATCTACTGTCAATCTATTACCCTGGTCTACCATCTACTGTCATTATATTACCCTGGTCTACCATCTACTGTCATTATATTAACCTGGTCTACTATCTACTGTCACTATGTTACCCTCTACTGTCATTATATTACCCTGGTCTACCATCTACTGTCATTATCTTAACCTGGTCTACTATCTACTGTCACTATATTACCCTCTAATGTCATTATATTACCCTGGTCTACCATCTACTGTCAATCTATTACCCTGGTCTACCATCTACTGTCATTATATTACCCTGGTCTACCATCTACTGTCATTATATTAACCTGGTCTACTATCTACTGTCACTATATTACCCTCTACTGTCATTATATTACCCTGGTCTACCATCTACTGTCAATCTATTACCCTGGTCTAACATCTACTGTCACTATATTACCCTGGTCTAAACTCTACTGTCATTTATTACCCTGGTCTACCATCTTCTGTCACTATTTTACCCTGGTCTACCATCTACTGTCACTCTATTACCCTGGTCTACCCGCTACTGTCATTATATTACCCTGGTCTACCATATACTGTCATTATATTAACCTGGTCTATCATCTACTGTCATTATATTACCCTCGACTGTCATTATATTACCTGGTCTCAATCTACTGTCACTCTATTACCCTGGTCTACCATCTACTGTCACTATATTACCATGGTCTAAACTCTACTGTCATTATATTAACCTGGTCTACTATCTACTGTCACTATATTACCCTCTACTGTCATTATATTACCCTGGTCTACCATCTACTGTCAATCTATTACCCTGGTCTACCATCTACTGTCATTATATTACCCTGGTCTAACATCTACTCTCATTATATTACCCTGGTCTACCATCTACTGTCACTATATTACCCTGGTCTAAACTCTACTGTCATTATATTACCCTGGTCTACCTTCTCCTGTCATTATATTAACCTGGTCTACTATCTACTGTCACTATATTACCCTGGTCTACCATCTACTGTCACTATATTACCATGGTCTAAACTCTACTGTCATTATATTACCCTGGTCTACCTTCTACTGTCATTATATTAACCTGGTCTACTATCTACTGTCACTATATTACCCTCTACTGTCATTATATTACCTTGGTCTACCATCTACTGTCAATCTATTACCCTGGTCTACCATCTACTGTCATTATATTACCCTGGTCTAACATCTACTGTCACTATATTACCCTGGTCTACCATCTACTGTCACTATATTACCCTGGTCTAAACTCTACTGTCATTATATTACCTTGGTCTACCTTCTACTGTCATTATATTAACCTGGTCTACTATCTACTGTCACTATATTACCCTCTACTGTCATTATATTACCCTAGTCTACCATCTACTGTCAATCTATTACCCTGGTCTACCATCTACTGTCATTATATTACTCTGGTCTACCATCTACTGTCATTATCTTAACCTTGTCTACTATCTACTGTCACTATATTACCCTCTAATGTCATTATATTACCCTGGTCTACCATCTACTGTCAATCTATTACCCTGGTCTACCATCTACTGTCATTATATTACCCTGGTCTACCATCTACTGTCATTATATTAACCTGGTCTACTATCTACTGTCACTATATTACCCTCTACTGTCATTATATTACCCTGGTCTACCATCTACTGTCAATCTATTACCCTGGTCTAACATCTACTGTCACTATATTACCCTGGTCTACCATCTTCTGTCACTATTTTACCCTGGTCTACCATCTACTGTCACTCTATTACCCTGGTCTACCCGCTACTGTCATTATATTACCCTGGTCTACCATCTACTGTCATTATATTACCCTGGTCTACCATATACTGTCATTATATTAACCTGGTCTATCATCTACTGTCATTATATTACCCTCGACTGTCATTATATTACCTGGTCTCAATCTACTGTCACTCTATTACCCTGGTCTACCATCTACTGTCACTATATTACCATGGTCTAAACTCTACTGTCATTATATTACCCTGGTCTACCTTCTACTGTCATTATATTAACCTGGTCTACTATCTACTGTCACTATATTACCCTCTACTGTCATTATATTACCCTGGTCTACCATCTACTGTCAATCTATTACCCTGGTCTACCATCTACTGTCATTATATTACCCTGGTCTAACATCTACTCTCATTATATTACCCTGGTCTACCATCTACTGTCACTATATTACCCTGGTCTAAACTCTACTGTCATTATATTACCCCGGTCTACCTTCTCCTGTCATTATATTAACCTGGTCTACTATCTACTGTCACTATATTACCCTGGTCTACCATCTACTGTCACTATATTACCATGGTCTAAACTCTACTGTCATTATATTACCCTGGTCTACCTTCTACTGTCATTATATTAACCTGGTCTACTATCTACTGTCACTATATTACCCTCTACTGTCATTATATTACCCTGGTCTACCATCTACTGTCAATCTATTACCCTGGTCTACCATCTACTGTCATTATATTACCCTGGTCTAACATCTACTCTCATTATATTACCCTGGTCTACCATCTACTGTCACTATATTACCCTGGTCTAAACTCTACTGTCATTATATTACCTTGGTCTACCTTCTACTGTCATTATATTAACCTGGTCTACTATCTACTGTCACTATATTACCCTCTACTGTCATTATATTACCCTGGTCTACCATCTACTGTCAATCTATTACCCTGGTCTACCATCTACTGTCATTATATTACTCTGGTCTACCATCTACTGTCATTATATTAACCTTGTCTACTATCTACTGTCACTATATTACCCTCTAATGTCATTATATTACCCTGGTCTACCATCTACTGTCAATCTATTACCCTGGTCTACCATCTACTGTCACCATATTACCCTGGTCTAAACTCTACTTTCATTTATTACCCTGGTCTACCATCTTCTGTCACTATTTTACCCTGGTCTACCATCTACTGTCACTCTATTACCCTGGTCTACCCTCTACTGTCATTATATTACCCTGGTCTACCATCTACTGTCATTATATTACCCTGGTCTACCATATACTGTCATTATATTAACCTGGTCTATCATCTACTGTCATTATATTACCCTCGACTGTCATTATATTACCTGGTCTCAATCTACTGTCACTCTATTACCCTGGTCTAACATCTACTGTCACTATATTACCCTGGTCTAAACTCTACTGTCATTATATTACCCTGGTCTACCTTCTCCTGTCATTATATTAACCTGGTCTACTATCTACTGTCACTATATTACCCTGGTCTACCATCTACTGTCACTATATTACCATGGTCTAAACTCTACTGTCATTATATTACCCTGGTCTACCTTCTACTGTCATTATATTAACCTGGTCTACTACCTACTGTCACTATATTACCCTCTACTGTCATTATATTACCCTGGTCTACCATCTACTGTCAATCTATTACCCTGGTCTACCATCTACTGTCATTATATTAGCCTGGTCTAACATCTACTGTCATTATATTACCCTGGTCTACCATCTACTCTCATTATATTACCCTGGTCTAACATCTACTCTCATTATATTACCCTGGTCTACCATCTACTGTCACTATATTACCCTGGTCTAAACTCTACTGTCATTATATACCCTGGTCTACCTTCTCCTGTCATTATATTAACCTGGTCTACTATCTACTGTCACTATATTACCCTGGTCTACCATCTACTGTCACTATATTACCATGGTCTAAACTCTACTGTCATTATATTACCCTGGTCTACCTTCTACTGTCATTATATTAACCTGGTCTACTATCTACTGTCACTATATTACCCTCTACTGTCATTATATTACCCTGGTCTACCATCTACTGTCAATCTATTACCCTGGTCTACCATCTACTGTCATTTGCACACATTGTATATAGACCCCCCCCCTTTGTTTTCTACTGTGTTATTGACTTGTTAATTGTTTACTCCATGTGTAACTCTTTGTTGTATGCTCACACTGCTATGCTTTATCTTGGCCAGGTCGCAGTTGCAAATGAGAACTTGTTCTCAACTAGCCTACCTGGTTAAATAAAGGTGAAATAAAAAAATAAAAATAAAATTATATTACCCTGGTCTAACATCTACTCTCATTATATTACCCTGGTCTACCATCTACTGTCACTATATTACCCTGGTCTAAACTCTACTGTTATTATATTACCCTGGTCTACCTTCTACTGTCATTATATTAACCTGGTCTACTATCTACTGTCACTATATTACCCTCTACTGTCATTATATTACCCTGGTCTACCATCTACTGTCAATCTATTACCCTGGTCTACCATCTACTGTCATTATATTACTCTGGTCTACCATCTACTGTCATTATATTAACCTGGTCTACTATCTACTGTCATTATATTACCCTCTAATGTCATTATATTACCCTGGTCTACCATCTACTGTCAATCTATTACCCTGGTCTACCATCTACTGTCATTATATTACCCTGGTCTACCATCTACTGTCATTATATTAACCTGGTCTACTATCTACTGTCACTATATTACCCTCTACTGTCATTATATTAACCTGGTCTACTATCTACTGTCATTATATTACCCTGGTCTACCATCTACTGTCATTATATTAACCTGGTCTACTATCTACTGTCACTATATTACCATCTACTGTCATTATATTAACCTGGTCTACTATCTACTGTCACTATATTACCCTCTAATGTCATTATATTACCCTGGTCTACCATCTACTGTCAATCTATTACCCTGGTCTACCATCTACTGTCATTATATTACTCTGGTCTACCATCTACTGTCATTATATTAACCTGGTCTACTATCTACTGTCATTATATTACCCTCTAATGTCATTATATTACCCTGGTCTACCATCTACTGTCAATCTATTACCCTGGTCTACCATCTACTGTCATTATATTACCCTGGTCTACCATCTACTGTCATTATATTAACCTGGTCTACGATCTACTGTCACTATATTACCATCTACTGTCATTATATTAACCTGGTCTACTATCTACTGTCACTATATTACCCTCTAATGTCATTATATTACCCTGGTCTACCATCTACTGTCAATCTATTACCCTGGTCTACCATCTACTGTCATTATATTACCCTGGTCTACCATCTACTGTCATTATATTAACCTGGTCTACGATCTACTGTCACTATATTACCATCTACTGTCATTATATTAACCTGGTCTACTATCTACTGTCACTATATTACCCTCTAATGTCATTATATTACCCTGGTCTACCATCTACTGTCAATCTATTACCCTGGTCTACCATCTACTGTCATTATATTAACCTGGTCTACTATCTACTGTCACTATATTACCCTCTACTGTCATTATATTACCCTGGTCTACCATCTACTGTCAATCTATTACCCTGGTCTACCATCTACTGTCACTATATTACCCTGGTCTAAACTCTACTGTCATTATATTACCCTGGTCTACCTTCTCCTGTCATTATATTAACCTGGTCTACTATCTACTGTCACTATATTACCCTGGTCTACCATCTACTGTCACTATATTACCATGGTCTAAACTCTACTGTCATTATATTACCCTGGTCTACCTTCTACTGTCATTATATTAACCTGGTCTACTATCTACTGTCACTATATTACCCTCTACTGTCATTATATTACCCTGGTCTACCATCTACTGTCAATCTATTACCCTGGTCTACCATCTACTGTCATTATATTACCCTGGTCTAATGACAGTAGATGGTAGACCAGGGTAATATAATGACAGTTGCTGGTAGACCAGGGTAATAGATTGACAGTAGATGGTAGACCAGGGTAATATAATGACAGTAGAGGGTAATATAGTGACAGTAGATGTTAGACCAGGTTAATATAATGACAGTAGTTTAGACCAGGGTAATATAATGACATTAGATGGTAGACCAGGGTAATAAAATGACAGTAGAGTTTAGACCAGGGTAATATAGTGACAGTAGATGGTAGACCAGGGTAATATAATGACAGTAGATGGTAGAACAGGGTAATATAATGACAGTAGATGGTAGACCAGGGTAATATAATGACAGTAGAGGGTAATATAGTGACAGTAGATGTTAGACCAGGTTAATATAATGACAGTAGAAGGTAGACCAGGGTAATATAATGACAGTAGCTGGTAGACCAGGGTAATATAATGACAGTAGATGGTAGACCAGGGTAATAAAATGACAGTAGAGTTTAGACCAGGGTAATATAGTGACAGTAGATGGTAGACCAGGGTAAAATAATGACAGTAGAGGGTAGACCAGGGTAAGATAGTGACAGTATATGGTAGACAGGGGTAATATAATGACGGTAGAGTTTAGACCAGGGTAATATAGTGACAGTAGATGGTAGACCAGGGTAATATAATGACAGTAGATGGTAGAACAGGGTAATATAATGACAGTAGATGGTAGACCAGGGTAATATAATGACAGTAGCGGGTAGACCAGGGTAATAGAGTGACAGTAGATGGTAGACCAGGGTAAAATAGTGAGAGAAGATGGTAGACCAGGGTAATAAATGACAGTAGAGTTTAGACCAGGGTAATATAGTGACAGTAGATGGTAGACCAGGGTAATAGATTGACAGTAGATGGTAGACCAGGGTAATATAATGACAGTAGAGGGTAATATAGTGACAGTAGATGTTAGACCAGGTTAATATAATGACAGTAGAAGGTAGACCAGGGTAATATAATGACAGTAGCTGGTAGACCAGGGTAATAGATTGACAGTAGATGGTAGACCAGGGTAATATAATGACAGTAGAGGGTAATATAGTGATAGTAGATAGTAGACCAGGTTAATATAATGACAGTAGATGGTAGACCAGGTTAATATAATGACAGTAGATTGAGACCAGGGTAATATAATGACAGTAGAGGGTAATATAGTGACAGTAGATAGTAGACCAGGTTAATATAATGACAGTAGATGGTAGACCAGGGTAATATAATGACAGTACATGGTAGACCAGGGTAATATAATGACAGTAGAGTTTAGACCAGGGTAATATAATGACAGTAGATGGTAGACCAGGGTAATATAATGACAGTAGATGGTAGACCAGGGTAATATGATGACAGTAGATGGTAGACCAGGGTAATATAATGACAGTAGAGGGTAGATCAGGGTAATAAAATGACAGTAGAGTTTAGACCAGGGTAATATAGTGACAGTAGATGGGAGACCAGGTTAATATAATGACAGTAGATTGAGACCAGGGTAATATAATGACAGTAGATGGTAGACCAGGGTAATAAAATGACAGTAGTTTAGACCAGGATAATATAGTGACAGTAGATGGTAGACCAGGGTAATATAATGACAGTAGAGGGTAGACCAGGGTAAGATAGTGACAGTATATGGTAGACCAGGGTAATATAATGACAGTAGAGTTTAGACCAGGGTAATATAGTGACAGTAGATGGTAGACCAGGGTAATATAATGACAGTAGATGGTAGAACAGGGTAATATAATGACAGTAGATGGTAGACCAGGGTAATATAATGACAGTAGCGGGTAGACCAGGGCAATAGAGTGACAGTAGATGGTAGACCAGGGTAAAATAGTGACAGAAGATGGTAGACCAGGGTAATAAATGACAGTAGAGTTTAGACCAGGGTAATATAGTGACAGTAGATGGTAGACCAGGGTAATAGATTGACAGTAGATGGTAGACCTGGGTAATATAATGACGGTAGAGTTTAGACCAGGGTAATATAGTGACAGTAGATGGTAGACCAGGGTAATATAATGACAGTAGATGGTAGAACAGGGTAATATAATGACAGTAGATGGTAGACCAGGGTAATATAATGACAGTAGAGGGTAATATAGTGACAGTAGATGTTAGACCAGGTTAATATAATGACAGTAGAAGGTAGACCAGGGTAATATAATGACAGTAGCTGGTAGACCAGGGTAATAGATTGACAGTAGATGGTAGACCAGGGTAATATAATGACAGTAGAGGGTAATATAGTGATAGTAGATAGTAGACCAGGTTAATATAATGACAGTAGATGGTAGACCAGGTTAATATAATGACAGTAGATTGAGACCAGGGTAATATAATGACAGTAGAGGGTAATATAGTGACAGTAGATAGTAGACCAGGTTAATATAATGACAGTAGATGGTAGACCAGGGTAATATAATGACAGTACATGGTAGACCAGGGTAATATAATGACAGTAGAGTTTAGACCAGGGTAATATAATGACAGTAGATGGTAGACCAGGGTAATATAATGACAGTAGATGGTAGACCAGGGTAATATGATGACAGTAGATGGTAGACCAGGGTAATATAATGACAGTAGAGGGTAGATCAGGGTAATAAAATGACAGTAGAGTTTAGACCAGGGTAATATAGTGACAGTAGATGGGAGACCAGGTTAATATAATGACAGTAGATTGAGACCAGGGTAATATAATGACAGTAGATGGTAGACCAGGGTAATAAAATGACAGTAGTTTAGACCAGGATAATATAGTGACAGTAGATGGTAGACCAGGGTAATATAATGACAGTAGAGGGTAGACCAGGGTAAGATAGTGACAGTATATGGTAGACCAGGGTAATATAATGACAGTAGAGTTTAGACCAGGGTAATATAGTGACAGTAGATGGTAGACCAGGGTAATATAATGACAGTAGATGGTAGAACAGGGTAATATAATGACAGTAGATGGTAGACCAGGGTAATATAATGACAGTAGCGGGTAGACCAGGGCAATAGAGTGACAGTAGATGGTAGACCAGGGTAAAATAGTGACAGAAGATGGTAGACCAGGGTAATAAATGACAGTAGAGTTTAGACCAGGGTAATATAGTGACAGTAGATGGTAGACCAGGGTAATAGATTGACAGTAGATGGTAGACCTGGGTAATATAATGACAGTAGAGGGTAATATAGTGACAGTAGATAGTAGACCAGGTTAATATAATGACAGTAGATGGTAGACCAGGGTAATATAATGACAGTAGCTGGTAGACCAGGGCAATAAATGACAGTAGAGGGGTAGACCAGGGTAATATAATGACAGTAGATGGTAGACCAGGGTAATATAGTGACAGTAGATGGTAGACCAGGGTAATATAGTGACAGTAGATGGTAGACCAGGGTAATATAGTGACAGTAGATGGTAGACCAGGGTAATATAATGACAGTAGATGGTAGACCAGGGTAATATAATGACAGTAGATGGTAGACCAGGGTAATATATTGACAGTAGATGGTAGACCAGGGTAATATAATGACAGTAGAGGGTAATATAATGACAGTAGATAGTAGACCAGGGTAATATAATGACAGTAGAAGGTAGACCAGGGTAATATAATGACAGTAGAGTTTAGACCAGGGTAATATAATGACAGTAGATGGTAGACCAGGGTAATATAATGACAGTAGATGGTAGACCAGGGTAATATAATGACAGTAGATGGTAGACCAGGGTAATATATGACAGTAGATGTAGACCAGGGTAATATAATGACAGTAGATGGTAGACCAGGTTAATATATGACAGTAGATGGAGACCAGGGTAATATAAACAGTATTGAAGACCAGGGTAATATATGACAGTAGATGGTAGACCAGGGTAATATAATGACAGTAGAGGTAGACCAGGTAATATAACAGTAGATGGTAGACCAGGGTAATATAATGACATAGATGTAGACCAGGGTAATATAAGACAGTAGATTGTAGACCAGGGTAATATAATGAACAGTAGAGG
>NW_022264637.1:0-25710 GCF_002021735.2 Oncorhynchus kisutch
CCGTGGATAGTTTTCAGGCAAGTTGCAAATTGAAATGCAGAAATAAGCACTTTCCATAAACAAGCTCTAAATCATGTTTGAAGCACTCTGATAAAAAAAATGTTTTTTGTTATTCGAGATGTTATGAAAACACTGTAGACAGGTTTCAGCAAGTTGCAACATTGAAATGCAGAAATAAGCACTTTTCCATAAACAAGCTCTAAATCATGTTTGATGCACTCTGGATGTCCAATTTTTTGTTGTGCTGTGTCTAGATGAGATGAAAAACACTGTAGACTGTTTTCAGCAAGTTACAACATTGAAATGCAGAAATAAGCACTTTTCCATAAACAAGCTCTAAATCATGTTTGATGCACTCTGGATGTCCAATTTTTGCTGTGCTGTGTCTAGGTTGAGATGAAATGAAGCACCGTGGATAGTTTTCAGCAAGTTGCAACATTGAAATGCAGAAATAAGCACTTTTCATAAACAAGCTCTAAATCATGTTTGAAGCACTCTGGATAAAAAAATTTTTGTTATGTTTATTCGAGATGTTATGAAAACACTGTAGACAGTTTTCAGCAAGTTGCAACATTGAAATGCGCAGAAATAAGCACTTTTCCATAAACAAGCTCTAAATCATGTTTGATGCACTCTGGATGTCCATTTTGCTGTGCTGTGTCTAGTTGAGATGAAATGAACACTGTAGACTGTTTTCAGCAAGTTACAACATTGAAATGCCAGAAAGTAAGCACTTTTCCATAAACAAGCTCTAAATCACGTTTGTTGCACTCTGGATGTCCAATTTTTGCTGCGCTGTGTCTAGGTTGAGATAAATGAAACGCGTGGATAGTTTTCAGCAAGTTGCAACATTGAAAAGCAGAAATAAGCACTTTCCATAAACAAGCTCTAAATCATGTTGAAGCACTCTGGATAAAAAAAAATGTTTTTGTTATGTTTATTCGAGATGTTATGAAAAACACTGTAGACTGTTTCAGCAAGTTACAACATTGAAATGCAGAAATAAGCACTTTTCCATAAACAAGCTCTAAATCATGTTTGATGCACTCTGGATGTCCAATTTTTGCTGTGCTGTGTCTAGTTGAGATTGAAATGAACGCCGTGGATAGTTTCAGCAAGTTGCAACATTGAAATGCAGAAATAAGCACTTTTCCATAAACAAGCTCTAAATCATGTTTGAAGCACTCTGGATAAAAAAATGTTTTTGTTATGTTTATTCGAGATGTTATGAAAACACTGTAGACAGTTTTCAGCAAGTTGCAAACATTGAAATGCAGAAATAAGCACTTTTCCATAAACAAGCTCTAAATCATGTTTGATGCACTCTGGATGTCCAATTTTTGCTGTGCTGTGTCTAGTTGAGATGAAATGAACACTGTAGACTGTTTTCAAGCAAGTTACAACATTGAAATGCAGAAATAAGCACTTTTCCATAAACAAGCTCTAAATATGTTTGTTGCACTCTGGATGTCCAATTTTTGCTGCGCTGTGTCTAGGTTGAGATGAAATGAACGCCGTGGATAGTTTTCAGCAAGTTGCAACATTGAAATGCAGAAATAAGCACTTTTCCATAAACAAGCTCTAAATCATGTTGAAGCACTCTGGATAAAAAAATGTTTTGTTATGTTTATTCGAGATGTTATGAAAAACACTGTAGACTGTTTTCAGCAAGTTACAACATTGAAATGCAGAAATAAGCACTTTTCCATAAACAAGCTCTAAATCATGTTTGATGCACTCTGGAAAAAATTTTTGTTATGTCTATTGAGATGAAATGAAACACTGTGGATGTTTTCAGCAAGTTGCAACATTGAAATGCAGAAATAAGCACTTTTCCATAAACAAGCTCTAAATCATGTTTGATGCACTCTGGATGTCCATTTTGCTGTGCGTCTAGTTGAGATGAAATGAAACCGTGGATAGTTTTCAGCAAGTTGCAACATTGAAATGCAGAAATAAGCACTTTTCCATAAACAAGCTCTAAATCATGTTTGAAGCACTCTGGAAAAAAATTTTGCTGTGCTGTGTTAGTTGAGATGAAATGAACACTGTAGGACTGTTTTCAGCAAGTTGCAACATTGAAATGCAGAAATAAGCACTTTTCCATAAACAAGCTCTAAATCATGTTTGTTGCACTCTGGATGTCCAATTTTTGCTGCGCTGTGTCTAGGTTGAGATGAAATGAACGCCGTGGATAGTTTTCAGCAAGTTGCAACATTGAAAAGCAGAAATAAGCACTTTTCCATAAACAAGCTCTAAATCATGTTTGAAGCACTCTGGATAAAAAAATGTTTTTGTTATGTTTATTCGAGATGTTATGAAAACACTGTAGACTTTTCAGCAAGTTACAACATTGAAATGCAGAAATAAGCACTTTTCCATAAACAAGCTCTAAATCATGTTTGATGCACTCTGGATGTCCAATTTTTGCTGTGCTGTGTCTAGTTGAGATGAAATGAACACCGTGGATAGTTTTCAGCAAGTTGCAACATTGAAATGCAGAAATAAGCACTTTCCATAAACAAGCTCTAAATCATGTTTGTAGCACTCTGGATAAAAAAATGTTTTTGTTATGTTTATTCGAGATGTTATGAAAACACTGTAGACAGTTTTCAGCAAGTTGCAACATTGAAATGCAGAAATAAGCACTTTTCCATAAACAAGGCTCTAAATCATGTTTGATGCACTCTGGATGTCCAATTTTTGCTGTGCTGTGTCTAGTTGAGATGAAATGAACACTGTAGACTGTTTTCAGCAAGTTACAACATTGAAATGCAGAAATAGCACTTTTCCATAAACAAGCTCTAAATCATGTTTGTTGCACTCTGGATGTCCAATTTTTGCTGCGCTGTGTCTAGGTTGAGATGAAATGAACGCCGTGGATAGTTTTTCAGCAAGTTGCAACATTGAAAAGCAGAAATAAGCACTTTTCCATAAACAAGCTCTAAATCATGTTTGAAGCACTCTGGATAAAAAAATGTTTTTGTTATGTTTATTCGAGATGTTATGAAAACACTGTAGACTGTTTTCAGCAAGTTACAACATTGAAATGCAGAAATAAGCACTTTTCCATAAACAAGCTCTAAATCATGTTTGATGCACTCTGGATGTCCAATTTTTGCTGTGCTGTGTCTAGTTGAGATGAAATGAACCCGTGGATAGTTTCAGCAAGTTGCAACATTGAATGCAGAAATAAGCACTTTTCCATAAACAAGCTCTAAATCATGTTGAGCACTCTGGATAAAAATGTTTGCTGTGCTGTGTCTATTCGAGATGTTAAATGAAACACTGTAGACTGTTTTCAGCAAGTTGCAACATTGAAATGCAGAAATAAGCACTTTTCCATAAACAAGCTCTAAATCATGTTTGTGCACTCTGGATGTCCAATTTTTGCTGCGCTGTGTCTAGGTTGAGATGAAATGAACGCCGTGGACTAGTTTTCAGCAAGTTGCAACATTGAAAAGCAGAAATAAGCACTTTTCCATAACAAGCTCTAAATCATGTTTGAAGCACTCTGGATAAAAAAATGTTTTTGTTATGTTTATTCGAGATGTTATGAAAACACTGTAGACAGTTTTCAGCAAGTTACAACATTGAAATGCAGAAATAAGCACTTTTCCATAAACAAGCTCTAAATCATGTTGATGCACTCTGGATGTCCAATTTTTTGCTGTGCTGTGGTCTAGTTGAGATGAAATGAACACTGTAGACTGTTTCAGCAAGTTACAACATTGAAATGCAGAAATAAGCACTTTTCCCTAACAAGCTCTAAATCATGTTTGTTGCACTCTGGATGTCCAATTTTTGCTGCGCTGTGTCTAGGTTGAGATGAAATGAACGCCGTGGATAGTTTTCAGCAAGTTGCAACATTGAAAAGCAGAAATAAGCACTTTTCCATAAACAAGCTCTAAATCATGTTTGAAGCACTCTGGATAAAAAAATGTTTTTGTTATGTTTATTCGAGATGTTATGAAAACACTGTAGACTGTTTTCAGCAAGTTACAACATTGAAATGCAGAAATAAGCACTTTTCCATAAAACAGCTCTAAATCTATGTTTGTTGCCAGCTCTGGATGTCCAATTTGGCTGCGGCTATGGTCTAGGGTTGAGATGAAATCGAACGCCGTGTGATTAGTTTTCAGCAAGTTGCCACATTGACAAGGCAGAAATAAGCACTTTTCCATTACAAGCTCTAAATCATGTTTGAAGCACTCTGGATAAAAAAATTTTTTGTTATGTTATTCGAGATGTTATGAAAACACTGTTAGACAGTTTTCAGCCAGTTGGCAAACAATTGAAAATGCAGAAAATAAGCACTTTCCATAAACAAGCTCTAAATCAATGTTTGATGCACTCTTGGATGTCCAATTTTTGCTGTGCTGTGTCTAGTTGAGATGAAAATGAACACTGTAGACTAGTTTCCAGCAAGTTACAACAGTGAAATGCAGAAATAAGCACTTTCAATAAAACAGCTCTATAATCATGTTTGAAGCACTCTGGATAAAAAAATGTTTTGTTATGTTTATTCGAGATGTTATGAAAACACTGTAGACTGTTTTCAGCAAGTTAGCAACATTGAAATGCAGAAATAAGCACTTTTCCATAAACAAGCTCTAAATCATGTTTGATGCACTCTGGATGTCCAATTTTTGCTGCGCTGTGTCTAGGTTGAGATGAAATGAACGCCGTGGATAGTTTTCAGCAAGTTGCAACATTGAAATGCAGAAATAAGCACTTTTCCATAAACAAGCTCTAAATCATGTTTGAATGCACTCTGGATGTACAATGTTTTGTGTATGTGTTAGTTCGAGATGTAATGAAACACCGTAGGACTAGTTTTCAGCAAGTTGCAACATTGAAATGCAGAAATAAGCACTTTCCATAAACAAGCTCTAAATCATGTTTGTATGCACTCTGGATGTCCAATTTTTGCTGCGCTGTGTCTAGGTTGAGATGAAATGAACGCCGTGGATAGTTTTCAGCAAGTTGCAACATTGAAAGCAGAAATAAGCACTTTTCCATAAACAAGCTCTAAATCATGTTTGAAGCACTCTGGATAAAAAAATGTTTTTGTTATGTTTATTCGAGATGTTATGAAAACACTGTAGACTTTTCAGCAAGTTACAACATTGAAATGCAGAAATAAGCACTTTTCCATAAACAAGCTCTAAATCATGTTTGATGCACTCTGGATGTCCAATTTTTGCTGTGCTGTGTCTAGTTGAGATGAAATGAACACCGTGGATAGTTTTCAGCAAGTTGCAACATTGAAATGCAGAAATAAGCACTTTTCCATAAACAAGCTCTATAATCATGTTTGAAGCACTCTGGATAAAAAAATGTTTTTGTTATGTTTATTCGAGATGTTATGAAAACACTGTAGACAGTTTTCAGCAAGTTGCAACATTGAAATGCAGAAATAAGCACTTTTCCATAAACAAGCTCTAAATCATGTTTGATGCACTCTGGATGTCCAATTTTTGCTGTGCTGTGTCTAGTTGAGATGAAATGAACACTGTAGACTGTTTTCAGCAAGTTACAACATTGAAATGCAGAAATAAGCACTTTTCCATAAACAAGCTCTAAATCATGTTTGTTGCACTCTGGATGTCCAATTTTTGCTGCGCTGTGTCTAGGTTGAGATGAAATGAACGCCGTGGATAGTTTTCAGCAAGTTGCAACATTGAAAAGCAGAAATAAGCACTTTTCCATAAACAAGCTCTAAATCATGTTTGAAGCACTCTGGATAAAAAAATGTTTTGTTATGTTTATTCGAGATGTTATGAAAACACTGTAGACTGTTTTCAGCAAGTTACAACATTGAAATGCAGAAATAAGCACTTTTCCATAAACAAGCTCTAAATCATGTTTGATGCACTCTGGATGTCCAAATTTTTGCTGTGCTGTGTCTAGTTGAGATGAAATGAACACTGTAGACTGTTTTCAGCAAGTTGCAACATTGAAATGCAGAAATAAGCACTTTTCCATAAACAAGCTCTAAATCATGTTTGATGCACTCTGGATGTCAAATTTTTGCTGTGCTGTGTCTAGTTGAGATGTAAATGAAACACTGTAGACTGTTTTCAGCAAGTTACAACATTGAAATGCAGAAATAAGCACTTTTCCATAAACAAGCTCTAAATCATGTTTGATGCACTCTGGATGTCCAATTTTTGCTGTGCTGTGTCTAGTTGAGATGAAATGAACACCGTGGATAGTTTTCAGCAAGTTGCAACATTGAAATGCAGAAATAAGCACTTTTCCATAAACAAGCTCTAAATCATGTTTGAAGCACTCTGGATAAAAAAATGTTTTTGTTATGTTTATTCGAGATGTTATGAAAACACTGTAGACAGTTTTCAGCAAGTTGCAACATTGAAATGCAGAAATAAGCACTTTTCCATAAACAAGCTCTAAATCATGTTTGATGCACTCTGGATGTCCAATTTTTGCTGTGCTGTGTCTAGTTGAGATGAAATGAACACTGTAGACTGTTTTCAGCAAGTTACAACATTGAAATGCAGAAATAAGCACTTTTCCATAAACAAGCTCTAAATCATGTTTGTTGCACTCTGGATGTCCAATTTTTGCTGCGCTGTGTCTAGGTTGAGATGAAATGAACGCCGTGGATAGTTTTCAGCAAGTTGCAACATTGAAAAGCAGAAATAAGCACTTTTCCATAAACAAGCTCTAAATCATGTTTGAAGCACTCTGGATAAAAAAATGTTTTTGTTATGTTTATTCGAGATGTTATGAAAACACTGTAGACTGTTTTCAGCAAGTTACAACATTGAAATGCAGAAATAAGCACTTTTCCATAAACAAGCTCTAAATCATGTTTGATGCACTCTGGATGTCCAATTTTTGCTGTGCTGTGTCTAGTTGAGATTAAATGAACACCGTGGATAGTTTTCAGCAAGTTGCAACATTGAAATGCAGAAATAAGCACTTTTCCATAAACAAGCTCTAAATCATGTTTGAAGCACTCTGGATAAAAAAATGTTTTTGTTATGTTTATTCGAGATGTTATGAAAACACTGTAGACAGTTTTCAGCAAGTTGCAACATTGAAATGCAGAAATAAGCACTTTTCCATAAACAAGCTCTAAATCATGTTTGATGCACTCTGGATGTCCAATTTTTGCTGTGCTGTGTCTAGTTGAGATGAAATGAACACTGTAGACTGTTTTCAGCAAGTTACAACATTGAAATGCAGAAATAAGCACTTTTCCATAAACAAGCTCTAAATCATGTTTGTTGCACTCTGGATGTCCAATTTTTGCTGCGCTGTGTCTAGGTTGAGATGAAATGAACGCCGTGGATAGTTTTCAGCAAGTTGCAACATTGAAAAGCAGAAATAAGCACTTTTCCATAAACAAGCTCTAAATCATGTTTGAAGCACTCTGGATAAAAAAATGTTTTTGTTATGTTTATTCGAGATGTTATGAAAACACTGTAGACAGTTTTCAGCAAGTTACAACATTGAAATGCAGAAATAAGCACTTTTCCATAAACAAGCTCTAAATCATGTTTGATGCACTCTGGATGTCCAATTTTTGCTGTGCTGTGTCTAGTTGAGATGAAATGAACACCGTGGATAGTTTTCAGCAAGTTGCAACATTGAAATGCAGAAATAAGCACTTTTCCATAAACAAGCTCTAAATCATGTTTGAAGCACTCTGGATAAAAAAATGTTTTTGTTATGTTTATTCGAGATGTTATGAAAACACTGTAGACAGTTTTCAGCAAGTTGCAACATTGAAATGCAGAAATAAGCACTTTTCCATAAACAAGCTCTAAATCATGTTTGATGCACTCTGGATGTCCAATTTTTGCTGTGCTGTGTCTAGTTGAGATGAAATGAACACTGTAGACTGTTTTCAGCAAGTTACAACATTGAAATGCAGAAATAAGCACTTTTCCATAAACAAGCTCTAAATCATGTTTGTTGCACTCTGGATGTCCAATTTTTGCTGCGCTGTGTCTAGGTTGAGATGAAATGAACGCCGTGGATAGTTTTCAGCAAGTTGCAACATTGAAAAGCAGAAATAAGCACTTTTCCATAAACAAGCTCTAAATCATGTTTGAAGCACTCTGGATAAAAAATGTTTTGTTATGTTTATTCGAGATGTTATGAAAACACTGTAGACTAGTTTTCAGCAAGTTGCAACATTGAAATGCAGAAATAAGCACTTTTCCATAAACAAGCTCTAAATCATGTTTGATGCACTCTGGATGTCCAATTTTTGCTGTGCTGTGTCTAGTTGAGATGTAATGAAACACTGTAGACTGTTTTCAGCAAGTTGCAACATTGAAATGCAGAAATAAGCACTTTTCCATAAACAAGCTCTAAATCATGTTTGTGCACTCTGGATGTCCAATTTTTGCTGCGCTGTGTCTAGGTTGAGATGAAATGAACGCCGTGGATAGTTTTCAGCAAGTTGCAACATTGAAAAGCAGAAATAAGCACTTTTCCATAAACAAGCTCTAAATCATGTTTGAAGCACTCTGGATAAAAAAATGTTTTTGTTATGTTTATTCGAGATGTTATGAAAACACTGTAGACTGTTTTCAGCAAGTTACAACATTGAAATGCAGAAATAAGCACTTTTCCATAAACAAGCTCTAAATCATGTTTGATGCACTCTGGATGTCCAATTTTTGCTGTGCTGTGTCTAGTTGAGATGAAATGAACACCGTGGATAGTTTTCAGCAAGTTGCAACATTGAAATGCAGAAATAAGCACTTTTCCATAAACAAGCTCTAAATCATGTTTGAAGCACTCTGGATAAAAAAATGTTTTTGTTATGTTTATTCGAGATGTTATGAAAACACTGTAGACAGTTTTCAGCAAGTTGCAACATTGAAATGCAGAAATAAGCACTTTTCCATAAACAAGCTCTAAATCATGTTTGATGCACTCTGGATGTCCAATTTTTGCTGTGCTGTGTCTAGTTGAGATGAAATGAACACTGTAGACTGTTTTCAGCAAGTTACAACATTGAAATGCAGAAATAAGCACTTTTCCATAAACAAGCTCTAAATCATGTTTGTTGCACTCTGGATGTCCAATTTTTGCTGCGCTGTGTCTAGGTTGAGATGAAATGAACGCCGTGGATAGTTTTCAGCAAGTTGCAACATTGAAAAGCAGAAATAAGCACTTTTCCATAAACAAGCTCTAAATCATGTTTGAAGCACTCTGGATAAAAAATGTTTTTGTTATGTTTATTCGAGATGTTATGAAAACACTGTAGACTGTTTTCAGCAAGTTACAACATTGAAATGCAGAAATAAGCACTTTTCCATAAACAAGCTCTAAATCATGTTTGAAGCACTCTGGATAAAAAAATGTTTTGTTATGTTTATTCGAGATGTTATGAAAACACTGTAGACTGTTTTCAGCAAGTTACAACATTGAAATGCAGAAATAAGCACTTTTCCATAAACAAGCTCTAAATCATGTTTGATGCACTCTGGATGTCCAATTTTTGCTGTGCTGCGTCTAGTTGAGATTAAATGAACACCGTGGATAGTTTTCAGCAAGTTGCAACATTGAAATGCAGAAATAAGCACATTTCCATAAACAAGCTCTAAATCATGTTTGATGCACTCTGGATACAAATTTTTGCTGCGCTGTGTTAGTTCGAGATGTAATGAAACGCCGTGGATAGTTTTCAGCAAGTTGCAACATTGAAATGCAGAAATAAGCACTTTTCCATAAACAAGCTCTAAATCATGTTTGATGCACTCTGGATGTCCAATTTTTGCTGTGCTGTGTCTAGTTGAGATTAAATGAACACCGTGGATAGTTTTCAGCAAGTTGCAACATTGAAATGCAGAAATAAGCACATTTCCATAAACAAGCTCTAAATCATGTTTGTTGCACTCTGGATGTCCAATTTTTGCTGCGCTGTGTCTAGGTTGAGATGAAATGAACGCCGTGGATAGTTTTCAGCAAGTTGCAACATTGAAAAGCAGAAATAAGCACTTTTCCATAAACAAGCTCTAAATCATGTTTGAAGCACTCTGGATAAAAAAATGTTTTTGTTATGTTTATTCGAGATGTTATGAAAACACTGTAGACTTTTCAGCAAGTTACAACATTGAAATGCAGAAATAAGCACTTTTCCATAAACAAGCTCTAAATCATGTTTGATGCACTCTGGATGTCCAATTTTTGCTGTGCTGTGTCTAGTTGAGATGAAATGAACACCGTGGATAGTTTTCAGCAAGTTGCAACATTGAAATGCAGAAATAAGCACTTTTCCATAAACAAGCTCTAAATCATGTTTGAAGCACTCTGGATAAAAAAATGTTTTTGTTATGTTTATTCGAGATGTTATGAAAACACTGTAGACAGTTTTCAGCAAGTTGCAACATTGA
Organism: Oncorhynchus kisutch; assembly: GCF_002021735.2. NCBI lineage: Eukaryota > Metazoa > Chordata > Actinopteri > Salmoniformes > Salmonidae > Oncorhynchus > Oncorhynchus kisutch. The sequence goes on from NW_022264637.1 coordinate 10,383, forward strand.
AATGCAGAAATAAGCACTTTTCCATAAACAAGCTCTAAATCATGTTTGATGCACTCTGGATGTCCAATTTTTGCTGTGCTGTGTCTAGTTGAGATGAAATGAACACTGTAGACTGTTTTCAGCAAGTTACAACATTGAAATGCAGAAATAAGCACTTTTCCATAAACAAGCTCTAAATCATGTTTGTTGCACTCTGGATGTCCAATTTTTGCTGCGCTGTGTCTAGGTTGAGATGAAATGAACGCCGTGGATAGTTTTCAGCAAGTTGCAACATTGAAAAGCAGAAATAAGCACTTTTCCATAAACAAGCTCTAAATCATGTTTGAAGCACTCTGGATAAAAAATGTTTTTGTTATGTTTATTCGAGATGTTATGAAAACACTGTAGACTGTTTTCAGCAAGTTACAACATTGAAATGCAGAAATAAGCACTTTTCCATAAACAAGCTCTAAATCATGTTTGATGCACTCTGGATGTCCAATTTTTGCTGTGCTGTGTCTAGTTGAGATGAAATGAACACCGTGGATAGTTTTCAGCAAGTTGCAACATTGAAATGCAGAAATAAGCACTTTTCCATAAACAAGCTCTAAATCATGTTTGATGCACTCTGGATGTCCAATTTTTGCTGTGCTGTGTCTAGTTGAGATGTAATGAACACTGTAGACTAGTTTTCAGCAAGTTGCAACATTGAAATGCAGAAATAAGCACTTTTCCATAAACAAGCTCTAAATCATGTTTGTTGCACTCTGGATGTCCAATTTTTGCTGCGCTGTGTCTAGGTTGAGATGAAATGAACGCCGTGGATAGTTTTCAGCAAGTTGCAACATTGAAAAGCAGAAATAAGCACTTTTCCATAAACAAGCTCTAAATCATGTTTGAAGCACTCTGGATAAAAAATGTTTTTGTTATGTTTATTCGAGATGTTATGAAAACACTGTAGACAGTTTTCAGCAAGTTACAACATTGAAATGCAGAAATAAGCACTTTTCCATAAACAAGCTCTAAATCATGTTTGATGCACTCTGGATGTCCAATTTTTGCTGTGCTGTGTCTAGTTGAGATGAAATGAACACCGTGGATAGTTTTCAGCAAGTTGCAACATTGAAATGCAGAAATAAGCACTTTTCCATAAACAAGCTCTAAATCATGTTTGATGCACTCTGGATAAAAAATGTTTTTGTTATGTTTATTCGAGATGTAATGAAACACTGTAGACAGTTTTCAGCAAGTTGCAACATTGAAATGCAGAAATAAGCACTTTTCCATAAACAAGCTCTAAATCATGTTTGATGCACTCTGGATGTCCAATTTTTGCTGTGCTGTGTCTAGTTGAGATGAAATGAACACTGTAGACTGTTTTCAGCAAGTTACAACATTGAAATGCAGAAATAAGCACTTTTCCATAAACAAGCTCTAAATCATGTTTGTTGCACTCTGGATGTCCAATTTTTGCTGCGCTGTGTCTAGGTTGAGATGAAATGAACGCCGTGGATAGTTTTCAGCAAGTTGCAACATTGAAAAGCAGAAATAAGCACTTTTCCATAAACAAGCTCTAAATCATGTTTGAAGCACTCTGGATAAAAAAATGTTTTTGTTATGTTTATTCGAGATGTTATGAAAACACTGTAGACTGTTTTCAGCAAGTTACAACATTGAAATGCAGAAATAAGCACTTTTCCATAAACAAGCTCTAAATCATGTTTGAAGCACTCTGGATAAAAAAATGTTTTGTTATGTTTATTCGAGATGTTATGAAAACACTGTAGACTGTTTTCAGCAAGTTACAACATTGAAATGCAGAAATAAGCACTTTTCCATAAACAAGCTCTAAATCATGTTTGATGCACTCTGGATGTCCAATTTTTGCTGTGCTGCGTCTAGTTGAGATTAAATGAACACCGTGGATAGTTTTCAGCAAGTTGCAACATTGAAATGCAGAAATAAGCACATTTCCATAAACAAGCTCTAAATCATGTTTGTTGCACTCTGGATCTCCAATTTTTGCTGCGCTGTGTCTAGGTTGAGATGAAATGAACGCCGTGGATAGTTTTCAGCAAGTTGCAACATTGAAATGCAGAAATAAGCACTTTTCCATAAACAAGCTCTAAATCATGTTTGATGCACTCTGGATGTCCAATTTTTGCTGTGCTGTGTCTAGTTGAGATTAAATGAACACCGTGGATAGTTTTCAGCAAGTTGCAACATTGAAATGCAGAAATAAGCACATTTCCATAAACAAGCTCTAAATCATGTTTGTTGCACTCTGGATGTCCAATTTTTGCTGCGCTGTGTCTAGGTTGAGATGAAATGAACGCCGTGGATAGTTTTCAGCAAGTTGCAACATTGAAAAGCAGAAATAAGCACTTTTCCATAAACAAGCTCTAAATCATGTTTGAAGCACTCTGGATAAAAAAATGTTTTTGTTATGTTTATTCGAGATGTTATGAAAACACTGTAGACTTTTCAGCAAGTTACAACATTGAAATGCAGAAATAAGCACTTTTCCATAAACAAGCTCTAAATCATGTTTGATGCACTCTTGGATGTCCAATTTTTGCTGTGCTGTGTCTAGTTGAGATGAAATGAACACCGTGGATAGTTTTCAGCAAGTTGCAACATTGAAATGCAGAAATAAGCACTTTTCAATAAACAAGCTCTATAAATCATGTTTGAAGCACTCTGGATAAAAAAATGTTTTTGTTATGTTTATTCGAGATGTTATGAAAACACTGTAGACAGTTTTCAGCAAGTTGCAACATTGAAATGCAGAAATAAGCACTTTTCCATAAACAAGCTCTAAATCATGTTTGATGCACTCTGGATGTCCAATTTTTGCTGTGCTGTGTCTAGTTGAGATGAAATGAACACTGTAGACTGTTTTCAGCAAGTTACAACATTGAAATGCAGAAATAAGCACTTTTCCATAAACAAGCTCTAAATCACGTTTGTTGCACTCTGGATGTCCAATTTTTGCTGCGCTGTGTCTAGGTTGAGATGAAATGAACGCCGTGGATAGTTTTCAGCAAGTTGCAACATTGAAAAGCAGAAATAAGCACTTTTCCATAAACAAGCTCTAAATCATGTTTGAAGCACTCTGGATAAAAAAATGTTTTTGTTATGTTTATTCGAGATGTTATGAAAACACTGTAGACTGTTTTCAGCAAGTTACAACATTGAAATGCAGAAATAAGCACTTTTCCATAAACAAGCTCTAAATCATGTTTGATGCACTCTGGATGTCCAATTTTTGCTGTGCTGTGTCTAGTTGAGATGAAATGAACACCGTGGATAGTTTTCAGCAAGTTGCAACATTGAAATGCAGAAATAAGCACTTTTCCATAAACAAGCTCTAAATCATGTTTGATGCACTCTGGATGTCCAATTTTTGCTGTGCTGTGTCTAGTTGAGATGAAATGAACACTGTAGACTGTTTTCAGCAAGTTACAACATTGAAATGCAGAAATAAGCACTTTTCCATAAACAAGCTCTAAATCATGTTTGTTGCACTCTGGATGTCCAATTTTTGCTGCGCTGTGTCTAGGTTGAGATGAAATGAACGCCGTGGATAGTTTTCAGCAAGTTGCAACATTGAAAAGCAGAAATAAGCACTTTTCATTTCCAAGCTCTAAATCATGTTTGAAGCACTCTGGATAAAAAAATGTTTTTGTTATGTTTATTCGAGATGTTATGAAAACACTGTAGACAGTTTTCAGCAAGTTGCAACATTGAAATGCAGAAATAAGCACTTTTCCATAAACAAGCTCTAAATCATGTTTGATGCACTCTGGATGTCCAATTTTTGCTGTGCTGTGTCTAGTTGAGATGAAATGAACACTGTAGACTGTTTTCAGCAAGTTACAACATTGAAATGCAGAAATAAGCACTTTTCCATAAACAAGCTCTAAATCATGTTTGTTGCACTCTGGATGTCCAATTTTTGCTGCGCTGTGTCTAGGTTGAGATGAAATGAACGCCGTGGATAGTTTTCAGCAAGTTGCAACATTGAAAAGCAGAAATAAGCACTTTTCCATAAACAAGCTCTAAATCATGTTTGAAGCACTCTGGATAAAAAAATGTTTTTGTTATGTTTATTCGAGATGTTATGAAAACACTGTAGACTGTTTTCAGCAAGTTACAACATTGAAATGCAGAAATAAGCACTTTTCCATAAACAAGCTCTAAATCATGTTTGAAGCACTCTGGATAAAAAATGTTTTGTTATGTGTCTATTCGAGATGTAATGAAACACTGTAGACTGTTTTCAGCAAGTTGCAACATTGAAATGCAGAAATAAGCACTTTTCCATAAACAAGCTCTAAATCATGTTTGATTGCACTCTGGATGTCCAATTTTTGCTGCGCTGTGTCTAGGTTGAGATGAAATGAACGCCGTGGATAGTTTTCAGCAAGTTGCAACATTGAAAAGCAGAAATAAGCACTTTTCCATAAACAAGCTCTAAATCATGTTTGAAGCACTCTGGATAAAAAATGTTTTTGTTATGTTTATTCGAGATGTTATGAAAACACTGTAGACAGTTTTCAGCAAGTTGCAACATTGAAATGCAGAAATAAGCACTTTTCCATAAACAAGCTCTAAATCATGTTTGATGCACTCTGGATGTCCAATTTTTGCTGTGCTGTGTCTAGTTGAGATGAAATGAACACTGTGGATAGTTTTCAGCAAGTTGCAACATTGAAATGCAGAAATAAGCACTTTTCCATAAACAAGCTCTAAATCATGTTTGAAGCACTCTGGATAAAAAATGTTTTTGTTATGTTTATTCGAGATGTTATGAAAACACTGTAGACAGTTTTCAGCAAGTTGCAACATTGAAATGCAGAAATAAGCACTTTTCCATAAACAAGCTCTAAATCATGTTTGATGCACTCTGGATGTCCAATTTTTGCTGTGCTGTGTCTAGTTGAGATGAAATGAACACTGTAGACTGTTTTCAGCAAGTTACAACATTGAAATGCAGAAATAAGCACTTTTCCATAAACAAGCTCTAAATCATGTTTGTTGCACTCTGGATGTCCAATTTTTGCTGCGCTGTGTCTAGGTTGAGATGAAATGAACGCCGTGGATAGTTTTCAGCAAGTTGCAACATTGAAAAGCAGAAATAAGCACTTTTCCATAAACAAGCTCTAAATCATGTTTGAAGCACTCTGGATAAAAAAATGTTTTTGTTATGTTTATTCGAGATGTTATGAAAACACTGTAGACTGTTTTCAGCAAGTTACAACATTGAAATGCAGAAATAAGCACTTTTCCATAAACAAGCTCTAAATCATGTTTGAAGCACTCTGGATAAAAAATGTTTTTGTTATGTTTATTCGAGATGTTATGAAAACACTGTAGACAGTTTTCAGCAAGTTACAACATTGAAATGCAGAAATAAGCACTTTTCCATAAACAAGCTCTAAATCATGTTTGATGCACTCTGGATGTCCAATTTTTGCTGTGCTGTGTCTAGTTGAGATTAAATGAACACCGTGGATAGTTTTCAGCAAGTTGCAACATTGAAATGCAGAAATAAGCACATTTTCCATAAACAAGCTCTAAATCATGTTTGTTGCACTCTGGATGTCCAATTTTTGCTGCGCTGTGTCTAGGTTGAGATGAAATGAACGCCGTGGATAGTTTTCAGCAAGTTGCAACATTGAAAGCAGAAATAAGCACTTTTCCATAAACAAGCTCTAAATCATGTTTGAAGCACTCTGGATAAAAAATGTTTTTGTTATGTTTATTCGAGATGTTATGAAAACACTGTAGACTTTTTCAGCAAGTTACAACATTGAAATGCAGAAATAAGCACTTTTCCATAAACAAGCTCTAAATCATGTTTGATGCACTCTGGATGTCCAATTTTTGCTGTGCTGTGTCTAGTTGAGATGAAATGAACACCGTGGATAGTTTTCAGCAAGTTGCAACATTGAAATGCAGAAATAAGCACTTTTCAATAAACAAGCTCTAAATCATGTTTGAAGCACTCTGGATAAAAAAATGTTTTTGTTATGTTTATTCGAGATGTTATGAAAACACTGTAGACAGTTTTCAGCAAGTTGCAACATTGAAATGCAGAAATAAGCACTTTTCCATAAACAAGCTCTAAATCATGTTTGATGCACTCTGGATGTCCAATTTTTGCTGTGCTGTGTCTAGTTGAGATGAAATGAACACTGTAGACTGTTTTCAGCAAGTTACAACATTGAAATGCAGAAATAAGCACTTTTCCATAAACAAGCTCTAAATCATGTTTGTTGCACTCTGGATGTCCAATTTTTGCTGCGCTGTGTCTAGGTTGAGATGAAATGAACGCCGTGGATAGTTTTCAGCAAGTTGCAACATTGAAAAGCAGAAATAAGCACTTTTCCATAAACAAGCTCTAAATCATGTTTGAAGCACTCTGGATAAAAAAATGTTTTTGTTATGTTTATTCGAGATGTTATGAAAACACTGTAGACTGTTTTCAGCAAGTTACAACATTGAAATGCAGAAATAAGCACTTTTCCATAAACAAGCTCTAAATCATGTTTGATGCACTCTGGATGTCCAATTTTTGCTGTGCTGTGTCTAGTTGAGATGAAATGAACACCGTGGATAGTTTTCAGCAAGTTGCAACATTGAAATGCAGAAATAAGCACTTTTCCATAAACAAGCTCTAAATCATGTTTGAAGCACTCTGGATAAAAAATGTTTTTGTTATGTTTAGTTCGAGATGTATGAAAACACTGTAGACTGTTTTCAGCAAGTTACAACATTGAAATGCAGAAATAAGCACTTTTCCATAAACAAGCTCTAAATCATGTTTGTTGCACTCTGGATGTCCAATTTTTGCTGCGCTGTGTCTAGGTTGAGATGAAATGAACGCCGTGGATAGTTTTCAGCAAGTTGCAACATTGAAATGCAGAAATAAGCACTTTTCCATAAACAAGCTCTAAATCATGTTTGAAGCACTCTGGATAAAAAAATGTTTTTGTTATGTTTATTCGAGATGTTATGAAAACACTGTAGACAGTTTTCAGCAAGTTGCAACATTGAAATGCAGAAATAAGCACTTTTCCATAAACAAGCTCTAAATCATGTTTGATGCACTCTGGATGTCCAATTTTTGCTGTGCTGTGTCTAGTTGAGATGAAATGAACACTGTAGACTGTTTTCAGCAAGTTACAACATTGAAATGCAGAAATAAGCACTTTTCCATAAACAAGCTCTAAATCATGTTTGTTGCACTCTGGATGTCCAATTTTTGCTGCGCTGTGTCTAGGTTGAGATGAAATGAACGCCGTGGATAGTTTTCAGCAAGTTGCAACATTGAAAGCAGAAATAAGCACTTTTCCATAAACAAGCTCTAAATCATGTTTGAAGCACTCTGGATAAAAAAATGTTTTTGTTATGTTTATTCGAGATGTTATGAAAACACTGTAGACTGTTTTCAGCAAGTTACAACATTGAAATGCAGAAATAAGCACTTTTCCATAAACAAGCTCTAAATCATGTTTGATGCACTCTGGATGTCCAATTTTTGCTGTGCTGTGTCTAGTTGAGATGAAATGAACACCGTGGATAGTTTTCAGCAAGTTGCAACATTGAAATGCAGAAATAAGCACTTTTCCATAAACAAGCTCTAAATCATGTTTGATAGCACTCTGGATAAAAAATGTTTTTGTTATGTTTATTCGAGATGTTAATGAAACACTGTAGACTAGTTTTCAGCAAGTTGCAACATTGAAATGCAGAAATAAGCACTTTTCCATAAACAAGCTCTAAATCATGTTTGATGCACTCTGGATGTCCAATTTTTGCTGCGCTGTGTCTAGTTGAGATGAAATGAACGCCGTGGATAGTTTTCAGCAAGTTGCAACATTGAAATGCAGAAATAAGCACTTTTCCATAAACAAGCTCTAAATCATGTTTGATGCACTCTGGATGTCAAATTTTTGCTGTGCTGTGTCTAGTTGAGATGTAATGAAACACTGTAGACTGTTTTCAGCAAGTTGCAACATTGAAATGCAGAAATAAGCACTTTTCCATAAACAAGCTCTAAATCATGTTTGTTGCACTCTGGATGTCCAATTTTTGCTGTGCTGTGTCTAGGTTGAGATGAAATGAACGCCGTGGATAGTTTTCAGCAAGTTGCAACATTGAAATGCAGAAATAAGCACTTTTCCATAACAAGCTCTAAATCATGTTTGAAGCACTCTGGATAAAAAAATGTTTTTGTTATGTTTATTCGAGATGTTATGAAAACACTGTAGACAGTTTTCAGCAAGTTGCAACATTGAAATGCAGAAATAAGCACTTTTCCATAAACAAGCTCTAAATCATGTTTGATGCACTCTGGATGTCCAATTTTTGCTGTGCTGTGTCTAGTTGAGATGAAATGAACACTGTAGACTGTTTTCAGCAAGTTACAACATTGAAATGCAGAAATAAGCACTTTTCCATAAACAAGCTCTAAATCATGTTTGTTGCACTCTGGATGTCCAATTTTTGCTGCGCTGTGTCTAGGTTGAGATGAAATGAACGCCGTGGATAGTTTTCAGCAAGTTGCAACATTGAAAAGCAGAAATAAGCACTTTTCCATAAACAAGCTCTAAATCATGTTTGAAGCACTCTGGATAAAAAAATGTTTTTGTTATGTTTATTCGAGATGTTATGAAAACACTGTAGACAGTTTTCAGCAAGTTGCAACATTGAAATGCAGAAATAAGCACTTTTCCATAAACAAGCTCTAAATCATGTTTGATGCACTCTGGATGTCCAAATTTTTGCTGTGCTGTGTCTAGTTGAGATGAAATGAACACTGTAGACTGTTTTCAGCAAGTTACAACATTGAAATGCAGAAATAAGCACTTTTCCATAAACAAGCTCTAAATCACGTTTGTTGCACTCTGGATGTCCAATTTTTGCTGCGCTGTGTCTAGGTTGAGATGAAATGAACGCCGTGGATAGTTTTCAGCAAGTTGCAACATTGAAAAGCAGAAATAAGCACTTTTCCATAAACAAGCTCTAAATCATGTTTGAAGCACTCTGGATAAAAAATGTTTTTGTTATGTTTATTCGAGATGTTATGAAAACACTGTAGACTGTTTTCAGCAAGTTACAACATTGAAATGCAGAAATAAGCACTTTTCCATAAACAAGCTCTAAATCATGTTTGATGCACTCTGGATGTCCAATTTTTGCTGTGCTGTGTCTAGTTGAGATGAAATGAACACCGTGGATAGTTTTCAGCAAGTTGCAACATTGAAATGCAGAAATAAGCACTTTTCCATAAACAAGCTCTAAATCATGTTTGTTGCACTCTGGATGTCCAATTTTTGCTGCGCTGTGTCTAGGTTGAGATGAAATGAACGCCGTGGATAGTTTTCAGCAAGTTGCAACATTGAAAAGCAGAAATAAGCACTTTTCCATAAACAAGCTCTAAATCATGTTTGAAGCACTCTGGATAAAAAATGTTTTTGTTATGTTTATTCGAGATGTTATGAAAACACTGTAGACTGTTTTCAGCAAGTTACAACATTGAAATGCAGAAATAAGCACTTTTCCATAAACAAGCTCTAAATCATGTTTGATGCACTCTGGATGTCCAATTTTTGCTGTGCTGTGTCTAGTTGAGATTAAATGAACACCGTGGATAGTTTTCAGCAAGTTGCAACATTGAAATGCAGAAATAAGCACATTTTCCATAAACAAGCTCTAAATCATGTTTGTTGCACTCTGGATCTCCAATTTTTTGCTGCGCTGTGTCTAGGTTGAGATGAAATGAAACGCCGTGGATAGTTTTCAGCAAGTTGCAACATTGAAATGCAGAAATAAGCACTTTTCCATAAACAAGCTCTAAATCATGTTTGATGCACTCTGGATGTCCAATTTTTGCTGTGCTGTGTCTAGTTGAGATGTAAATGAACACTGTAGACTGTTTTCAGCAAGTTGCAACATTGAAATGCAGAAATAAGCACTTTCCATAAACAAGCTCTAAATCATGTTTGTTGCACTCTGGATGTCCAATTTTTGCTGCGCTGTGTCTAGGTTGAGATGAAATGAACGCCGTGGATAGTTTTCAGCAAGTTGCAACATTGAAATGCAGAAATAAGCACTTTTCCATAAACAAGCTCTAAATCATGTTTGAAGCACTCTGGATAAAAAAATGTTTTTGTTATGTTTATTCGAGATGTTATGAAAACACTGTAGACTGTTTTCAGCAAGTTACAACATTGAAATGCAGAAATAAGCACTTTTCCATAAACAAGCTCTAAATCATGTTTGATGCACTCTGGATGTCCAATTTTTGCTGTGCTGTGTCTAGTTGAGATGAAATGAACACCGTGGATAGTTTTCAGCAAGTTGCAACATTGAAATGCAGAAATAAGCACTTTTCAATAAACAAGCTCTAAATCATGTTTGAAGCACTCTGGATAAAAAAATGTTTTTGTTATGTTTATTCGAGATGTTATGAAAACACTGTAGACAGTTTTCAGCAAGTTGCAACATTGAAATGCAGAAATAAGCACTTTTCCATAAACAAGCTCTAAATCATGTTTGATGCACTCTGGATGTCCAATTTTTGCTGTGCTGTGTCTAGTTGAGATGAAATGAACACTGTAGACTGTTTTCAGCAAGTTACAACATTGAAATGCAGAAATAAGCACTTTTCCATAAACAAGCTCTAAATCACGTTTGTTGCACTCTGGATGTCCAATTTTTGCTGCGCTGTGTCTAGGTTGAGATGAAATGAACGCCGTGGATAGTTTTCAGCAAGTTGCAACATTGAAAAGCAGAAATAAGCACTTTTCCATAAACAAGCTCTAAATCATGTTTGAAGCACTCTGGATAAAAAAATGTTTTTGTTATGTTTATTCGAGATGTTATGAAAACACTGTAGACTGTTTTCAGCAAGTTACAACATTGAAATGCAGAAATAAGCACTTTTCCATAAACAAGCTCTAAATCATGTTTGAAGCACTCTGGATAAAAAAATGTTTTGTTATGTTTATTCGAGATGTTATGAAAACACTGTAGACTGTTTTCAGCAAGTTACAACATTGAAATGCAGAAATAAGCACTTTTCCATAAACAAGCTCTAAATCATGTTTGATGCACTCTGGATGTCCAATTTTTGCTGTGCTGCGTCTAGTTGAGATTAAATGAACACCGTGGATAGTTTTCAGCAAGTTGCAACATTGAAATGCAGAAATAAGCACATTTCCATAAACAAGCTCTAAATCATGTTTGTTGCACTCTGGATCTCCAATTTTTGCTGCGCTGTGTCTAGGTTGAGATGAAATGAACGCCGTGGATAGTTTTCAGCAAGTTGCAACATTGAAATGCAGAAATAAGCACTTTTCCATAAACAAGCTCTAAATCATGTTTGATGCACTCTGGATGTCCAATTTTTGCTGTGCTGTGTCTAGTTGAGATTAAATGAACACCGTGGATAGTTTTCAGCAAGTTGCAACATTGAAATGCAGAAATAAGCACATTTCCATAAACAAGCTCTAAATCATGTTTGTTGCACTCTGGATGTCCAATTTTTGCTGCGCTGTGTCTAGGTTGAGATGAAATGAACGCCGTGGATAGTTTTCAGCAAGTTGCAACATTGAAAGCAGAAATAAGCACTTTTCCATAAACAAGCTCTAAATCATGTTTGAAGCACTCTGGATAAAAAATGTTTTTGTTATGTTTATTCGAGATGTTATGAAAACACTGTAGACTTTTCAGCAAGTTACAACATTGAAATGCAGAAATAAGCACTTTTCCATAAACAAGCTCTAAATCATGTTTGATGCACTCTTGGATGTCCAATTTTTGCTGTGCTGTGTCTAGTTGAGATGAAATGAACACCGTGGATAGTTTTCAGCAAGTTGCAACATTGAAATGCAGAAATAAGCACTTTTCCATAAACAAGCTCTAAATCATGTTTGAAGCACTCTGGATAAAAAATGTTTTTGTTATGTTTATTCGAGATGTTATGAAAACACTGTAGACAGTTTTCAGCAAGTTGCAACATTGAAATGCAGAAATAAGCACTTTTCCATAAACAAGCTCTAAATCATGTTTGATGCACTCTGGATGTCCAATTTTTGCTGTGCTGTGTCTAGTTGAGATGAAATGAACACTGTAGACTGTTTTCAGCAAGTTACAACATTGAAATGCAGAAATAAGCACTTTTCCATAAACAAGCTCTAAATCATGTTTGTTGCACTCTGGATGTCCAATTTTTGCTGCGCTGTGTCTAGGTTGAGATGAAATGAACGCCGTGGATAGTTTTCAGCAAGTTGCAACATTGAAAAGCAGAAATAAGCACTTTTCCATAAACAAGCTCTAAATCATGTTTGAAGCACTCTGGATAAAAAAATGTTTTTGTTATGTTTATTCGAGATGTTATGAAAACACTGTAGACTGTTTTCAGCAAGTTACAACATTGAAATGCAGAAATAAGCACTTTTCCATAAACAAGCTCTAATCATGTTTGATGCACTCTGGATGTCCAATTTTTGCTGTGCTGTGTCTAGTTGAGATGAATGAACACCGTGGACTAGTTTTCAGCAAGTTGCAACATTGAAATGCAGAAATAAGCACTTTTCCAATAAACAAGCTCTAAATCATGTTTGATTGCACTCTGGATGTCAATTTTTGCTGTGCTGTGTCTAGTTGAGATGAAATGAACACTGTAGAAGTTTTCAGCAAGTTACAACATTGAAATGCAGAAATAAGCACTTTTCATAAACAAGCTCTAAATCATGTTTGATGCACTCTGATGTCCAATTTTTGCTGTGCTGTGTCTAGGTTGAGATGAAATGAACGCGTGGATAGTTTTCAGCAAGTTGCAACATTGAAATGCAGAAATAAGCACTTTTCCATAAACAAGCTCTAAATCATGTTTGAAGCACTCTGGATAAAAAAATGTTTTTGTTATGTTTATTCGAGATGTTATGAAAACACTGTAGACAGTTTTCAGCAAGTTGCAACATTGAAATGCAGAAATAAGCACTTTTCCATAAACAAGCTCTAAATCATGTTTGATGCACTCTGGATGTCCAATTTTTGCTGTGCTGTGTCTAGTTGAGATGAAATGAACACGTGGATAGTTTTCAGCAAGTTGCAACATTGAAATGCAGAAATAAGCACTTTTCCATAAACAAGCTCTAAATCATGTTTGTAGCACTCTGGATGTCCAAATGTTTTGCTGCTCTGTGTTAGTTCGAGATGTAATGAAACGCCGTGGATAGTTTTCAGCAAGTTGCAACATTGAAAGCAGAAATAAGCACTTTTCCATAAACAAGCTCTAAATCATGTTTGAAGCACTCTGGATAAAAAAATGTTTTTGTTATGTTTATTCGAGATGTTATGAAAACACTGTAGACTGTTTTCAGCAAGTTACAACATTGAAATGCAGAAATAAGCACTTTTCCATAAACAAGCTCTAAATCATGTTTGATGCACTCTGGATGTCCAATTTTTGCTGTGCTGTGTCTAGTTGAGATGAAATGAACACCGTGGATAGTTTTCAGCAAGTTGCAACATTGAAATGCAGAAATAAGCACTTTTCAATAAACAAGCTCTAAATCATGTTTGAAGCACTCTGGATAAAAAATGTTTTTGTTATGTTTATTCGAGATGTTATGAAAACACTGTAGACAGTTTTCAGCAAGTTGCAACATTGAAATGCAGAAATAAGCACTTTTCCATAAACAAGCTCTAAATCATGTTTGATGCACTCTGGATGTCCAATTTTTGCTGTGCTGTGTCTAGTTGAGATGAAATGAACACTGTAGACTGTTTTCAGCAAGTTACAACATTGAAATGCAGAAATAAGCACTTTTCCATAAACAAGCTCTAAATCATGTTTGTTGCACTCTGGATGTCCAATTTTTGCTGCGCTGTGTCTAGGTTGAGATGAAATGAACGCCGTGGATAGTTTTTCAGCAAGTTGCAACATTGAAAAGCAGAAATAAGCACTTTTCCATAAACAAGCTCTAAATCATGTTTGAAGCACTCTGGATAAAAAATGTTTTGTTATGTTTATTCGAGATGTTATGAAAACACTGTAGACAGTTTTCAGCAAGTTGCACATTGAAATGCAGAAATAAGCACTTTTCCATAAACAAGCTCTAAATCATGTTTGATGCACTCTGGATGTCCAATTTTGCTGTGCTGTGTATAGTGAGATGAAATGAAACACTGTAGACTGTTTTCAGCAAGTTACAACATTGAAATGCAGAAATAAGCACTTTTCCATAAACAAGCTCTAAATCACGTTTGTTGCACTCTGGATGTCCAATTTTTGCCTGCGCTGTGTCTAGGTTGAGATGAAATGAACGCCGTGGATAGTTTTCAGCAAGTTGCAACATTGAAATGCAGAAATAAGCACTTTTCCATAAACAAGCTCTAAATCATGTTTGAAGCACTCTGGATAAAAAAATGTTTTTGTTATGTTTATTCGAGATGTTATGAAACACTGTAGACTAGTTTTCAGCAAGTTAGCAAACATTGAAATGCAGAAATAAGCACTTTTCCATAAACAAGCTCTAACTCATGTTTGATGCACTCTGGATGTCCAATTTTTGCTGTGCTGTGTCTAGTTGAGATGAAATGAACACCGTGGATAGTTTTCAGCAAGTTTGCACACATGAAATGCAGAAATAAGCACCTTTTCCATAAACAAGCTCTAAATCACGTTGTTGCACTCTGGATGTCCAATTTTGCTGCGCTGTGTCTAGGTTGAGATGAAATGAACGCCGTGGATAGTTTTCAGCAAGTTGCACATTGAAAGCAGAATAAGCACTTTTCCATAAACAAGCTCTAAATCATGTTTGAAGCACTCTGGATAAAAAAATGTTTTTGTTATGTTTATTCGAGATGTTATGAAAACACTGTAGACTGTTTTCAGCAAGTTACAACATTGAAATGCAGAAATAAGCACTTTTCCATAAACAAGCTCTAAATCATGTTTGATGCACTCTGGATGTCCAATTTTTGCTGTGCTGTGTCTAGTTGAGATGAAATGAACACCGTGGATAGTTTTCAGCAAGTTGCAACATTGAAATGCAGAAATAAGCACTTTCCATAAACAAGCTCTAAATCATGTTTGAAGCACTCTGGATAAAAAATTTTTTTGTTATGTTTATTCGAGATGTTATGAAAAACACTGTAGACAGTTTTCAGCAAGTTGCAACATTGAAATGCAGAAATAAGCACTTTTCCATAAACAAGCTCTAAATCATGTTTGATGCACTCTGGATGTCCAATTTGCTGTGCTGTGTCTAGTTGAGATGAAATGACACGTAGACTGTTTTCAGCAAGTTACAACATTGAAATGCAA
>NW_022264638.1:0-25758 GCF_002021735.2 Oncorhynchus kisutch
CGTCCAAGGTGGGGTTGTGCTTACAGCCCAACACCGTGCAGGGACGTTTGGCATTTGCCAGAGAACACCAAGATTGGCAAATCACCACTGGCGCCCTGTGCTCTTCACAGATGAAAGCAGGTTCACACTGAGCACATGTGACAGACGTGACAGAGTCTGGAGACGCCGTGGAGAACGTTCTGCTGCCTGCAACATCCTCCAGCATGACCGGTTTGGCGGTGGGTCAGTCATGGTGTGGGGTGGCATTTCTTGGGGGGCCGCACAGCCCTCCATGTGCTCGCCAGAGGTAGCCTGACTGCCATTAGGTACCGAGATGAGATCCTCAGACCCCTTGTGAGACCATATGCTGGTGCGGTTGGCCCTGGGTTCCTCCTAATGCAAGACAATGCTAGACCTCATGTAGCTGGAGTGTGTCAGCAGTTCCTGCAAGAGGAAGCATTGATTCTATGGACTGGCCCGCCCGTTCCCCAGACCTGAATCCAATTGAGCACATCTGGGACATCATGTCTCGCTCCATCCACCAACGCCACGTTGCACCACAGACTGTCCAGGAGTTGGTGGATGCTTTAGTCCAGGTCTGGGAGGAGATCCCTCAGGAGACCATCCGCCACCTCATCAGGAGCATGCCCAGGTGTTGTAGGGAGGTCATACAGGCAGGTGGAGGCCACACACACTACTGAGCCTCATTTGGACTTGTTTTAAGGACATTACATCAAAGTTGGATCAGCCTGTAGTGTGGTTTTCCACTATAATTTTGAGTGTGACTCCAAATCCAGACCTCCATGGGTTGATACATTTCATTACCATTGATAATTTTTGTGTGATTTCGTTGTCAGCACATTCAACTATTTAAAGAAAAAAGTATTTAATAAGAATATTTCATTCATTCAGATCTAGGATGTGTTATTTTAGTGTTCCCTTATTTTTTTGAGCAGTGTATATAGTATACAGTGCTGAGTGAAAGTCTACACACTCCTTGCACAGTTTTCAGATTTTGCTGCCTTAAAATTAAATCTAAAAAGGGATTTTTGGTGTGTAGACTTTCCCTAGGGACTGTATATACCCTTTGAGCAACAATCACAGAGGACATACTGCACCTATAAACCCACCAATCACAGAGGACATACTGCACCTAAAACCCACCAATCACAGAGGACATACTGCACCTATAAACCCACCAATCACAGAGGACATACTGCACCTATAAACCCAACAATCACAGAGGACATACTGCACCTATAAACCCAACAATCACAGAGGACATACTGCACCTATAAACCCACCAATCACAGAGGACATACTGTACCTATAAACCCAACAATCACAGAGGACATACTGCACCTATAAACCCAACAATCACAGAGGACATACTGCACCTATAAACCCAACAATCACAGGACAAATATCTAAATACTACAGAAGACTGTCAAATATATCAATACCCACAATATATACCTATCAATCACAGTACTGATATAAGAGCCTACCACAGTATCTAAATATATATAATGGTGTAATAATCACATGACGAGGACCATCACTGACCTATCAGAGAGTCCCAGTCAGGACAGATAGTAGGTATGAGACCATAGAGACCTAATAGCCAATCCCAGTCAAGCGTTCCTCTCCTCTTCTTAGTGATCATTTTCATAAATCTAACAGGAAGGTCTTAGTGGTTAATCAGTCTGCGGTTAGGTTGGTCTCTGGATGTACTGAATGTATAGGCAGGCCCTCCTGTCTCTTCTCTGGGTGGCCATTACTAAACCACAGCTTCATGCCACGCCACATATGGGAGGCAGATTAGGCATGCTCCCCGGGACTGAAAACAACCTACTCTCCTGCGCTTTGCACGCTACTACACCCCAGCCCATCCTCAGCCCCAACCTCTGCCCCAGCCACAATCCCAGCCTCAGTCTTCAGACCTATGCCTCAACTCTCTCTCTCACTCTCTCTCACTCTCCAAAAAAACATTTTAGCTTGTTGGTTTGCTTTATGTCCGTGGAGCACGCTGAGATTAACAACATCATTTAGATATCTCACGGGATACTCAGATATAAAGTTGATGTGATTATTTACAACTATTCAAATAAATTGTTTAACTCCTATTCAATTGTAAAGTCAACTTTACATATCTCAATAATTAATACGCATTTAAATATATTATAGACAGTATATGATACACAACAAAACACTCTCTTTCTCTGTGAAACCGAACAACTGACGAGAATCGTAGACTAGATTTATCAACTCTGTCAAATCTCATAAAATCACACGTTTCTAACCTTCATCATTTTTCATGTCTGTATTTTACACAAAGAACTTGGATGGATGCTACAGCAATCAGCTCATTTCCCTGAGATACTAGATCGATGCCTAGCTATAACAATACTTCATTTTTGTACCACATGCATACGTTTTGATGTTTTATTACAGGAGTAAAAAGCTACAATAAATAGTGTTTTTCTTTTGAAAAAGGGGGCATAACAATTAATTTTTCCAATTTACTGGTTCATTAAACATGACAACATCAGATGGTGTCTAGTATATATCGTAGCAAAACATATGCTGTCAGGTCCAACGCAGGACTAATATGTTAATAAAACAGTTGTGATAGCGAGTGAGTGGTTCCAGAGCAACATCTCTGTGTGTGTTGTGTGTGTGTGTGTGCGTGCGCGTGCGTGCGTGTGTGCGTGCGTGTTTGTGTGTGTCAGGCCCAGACAACAGTAATATAACTCTCAAAGTGACATTGGTTTATCAAAAACTCTCTCTTCTTCTGGTTCATCTATCTCAGAGATAATGATCACAGATGACCAAGCATCATTAAGTTGGGAAAGGCGTGCCACTAACGGGACACCTCGACAACATCCGGTTGAAATTGCAGAGCACCAAATTCAAATTAAATGACTTATAAATATTTAACTTTCATAAATCACAAGTGTAATTACATCAAAATAAAGCTTAACTTGTGTTATCCCAGCCGCCGTGTCAGATTTCAAAAAAGGCTTTTGGCGAAAGCAACCATGCGATTATCTGAGGACAGCGCCCCGCATACCAACACATGAAAAACATTGTCAACCAGGCAGGTGCGACATGAAAGTCAGAAATATGCCTGACCCTTTGATGATCTTCTTCTGTATGCACTCCAAAAGGTCCCAGTTACATCACAAATGGTCCTTTTGTTCGATAATGTCCTTCTTTATATCCATAAAAACTCAGTGTAGCTGGCGCGCTTCAGTCAATAATACATCCAGTTTTCCCTCCATCAAAATGCATACAAAATGAATCCCAAACGTTACTAAATGAACTTTTACAAAACAAGTCAAACAACGTTTATAATCAAACCATAGGTATCCTAATTACGCAAATAAACTATACAATTTAAGAAGGAGTATAGTATGTTCATTACCGTAGATAAATAAGAAAGAACGCGCTTTCTTCCACGCGCTTGGAAACACTACAGACAAAATGGGATCCACCTAGAAAAACGACAATTTCTGGATCATTTTTCCAAAAACTAGCCTGAAACTCTTTCTAAAGACTGTTGACATCTAGTGGAAACCCTAGGAACTGCAATTTGGGAGGACTTGGGCTTATAATTATAGTACTAGCCATTGAAAATAGTGGTAAGCTGAATGTTTTTTTTGGGGGGGGGGGTCCTCTGGGTTTTGCCTGTCATATCAATTCTGTTATACTTGTTAAACTTCTGTTAAACTTTAGAGTGTTTTCTATCTAAATCTACCAATTATATGCATATTCTAGCTGGGCCTGAGAAACAGGCAGTTTACTTTGGGCACGCTTTTCATCCGAACGTGAAAATACTGCCCCCTATCCCAAATAAGTTTTAAGGAACCAATAGAGCCCCACAGTGGAGGTGTCATAATACCCATAAAACCTAGCTGTCAAACAGGGAAATGGTTCCAATAATTTTTCCTCCATTCATTTTTCTCATAGGAAATTTTAGAAACACTTAAAATAAGGGCTGTGTTTCGTGGAGGCTTACCCAGGCGTGACATTTTAATAACCATGTAAAGAGAGAGAGAGAGAGAGAGAGAGAGAGAGAGAGAGAGAGAGAGAGGGGTCATAGGCAGCTGAGCTCCCACGTTTTCAGTATGTTGACAGGGACAGATACAGGATGCTACCCTAAACAACATAACCTTCACTCCAAATCAAAACTCCAACCCTACAACCTGATTTTGGACAGAATTACCTGGAATGCTTCCTACAACCAAAGGATTATTATTACCAAACTGCTCTGGGAAACAAACAGAAACCTGAAAATACCATCCAACCTGGAACTCAGTGAGTAATTCTCTCTGAAGCTATTTTTTACTTTCAAAAGCCAACAAGACAAATACATTTAAATTATATATTTTACTTTATAAGGACTGAAAGCTACCAAGCTTGCTAGGACAAAGAGAAACTTCAATTATCAGTGACGTGTGAAGCGAGATGTGTCTGAGCCTTTGAGCCAATCAAATGTCTCAAAGGCTTCGAAAGGCTACCCCACCCAAACCCAGAGGCCTTGAAAATAAAAAATAAGAGAAATAAAAGCTTCCCCCAAGCGGGTGTGACACCTACTCCCGTTGCCTGCTGCACTGCTGCTTGGATTCCACCTGGTGATCTGTTCCCCGTCTGCCATGTTGTCTCCCCCTGTCTGGTAACTTTTTTTTCCCAGCACACAGGCACTGTAGGGGCGAATGACTCTGAACTTACAAGTCATTATATATTTAAAAAAATTGTCTTAAAGATGTCATAAATCAGCACTGCAGAGCTCTCCCTGTCCTATGCCGTGCCTTGATTGTATTACTGTTGATGACATCTACAGTTGCTAGCCCCAATTCTGACTTGTGCTCTGATATCTTCATCACTGATTTCTGCTCTCGTAACAGCCTGGGTTTTCTGCACGTTAACACTAGAAGCTTATTATCTAAAATGGATCAATTGAAAGTGTGGGTTCACAGCTCCAATCCAGATGTGTTGGTCATTACTGAGATGTGGTTAAAAAAGAGTGTTTTGAATACTGATGTTAACCTTTCTGTTTATAGCCTTTTTGGGAGAGACAGATCTTCCAAAGTTGGGGGAGTGGCAATCTTTACCAAGGAACACCTTCAGTGCTCGGTTGTCTCCACCAAGTCTGTCCCCAAACTATTTGATATGCTGGTTTTAAGTATTAAACTTTCAAATAGCTCTTTGTTGACTGTTGCTTGGTGCTATCGTCCTCCATCAACACCGGTCTGTACCCTACCTGCCCTAAGATCTCTCCTGGCCCCTTACACTAAATCTGAATTTGTCCTCCTGACCTAAACTGGGACATACTTAAACCACCTGACCAAGTCCTAAATCAATGGGACTCCCTAAATCTTTCTCAGATTATTACCAATCCCACAAGGTATGACTCCAAACACCCAGAAAAGGCTACTCTTCTTGATGTTATCCTCACAAATAATCCTGCTAAATATCAGTCTGGTGTTTTCTTTAATGACCTTAGTGATCACTGTTTTACAGCCTGTGTTCGTAATGGCTGCTCAGTGAAACAACATGTCCTGATTTGTCAAAGACACTTGCTAAAAAACTTTAATGAGCAAACCTTTCTTCATGAACTGACCTCTGTAAAATGGTGTAGAATCCGCTTGATCCCCTCTGTCGAAGACGCTAGGACCTTCTTTTTTAATATTTTCAGTGGTATTGTCAACAAACACACCCCCATAAAGAAAATGAGAATTAAGAACAGGTTCAGCCCCTGGTTCGACCGTGATCTTGCAGAGTTACTCCACCTTAAGAATTGCATTTGGCGAAAGGCTTGGCACACGCATACTCAGGCTGGCTGTCACACTCTGATCTGTTTCACCTGTCTTGTGCTTGTCTCCACCCCTTCCAGGTGTCTTATGTTCCAATTCAACCAGAGTGTTTTTCCGGTGCGCCTGCCTTTTCTATTCTCTTTTGCTAGTCCTCCCGGTTTTGACCCTTGCCTGTTTTCTGGACTCTGTACCCACCTGCCTGATCATTCTGCCCGCCCTGACCTTTGAGCCTGCCTGCCACGCTGTACCGCCTGGACTCTGTACCCACCTGCCTGATCATTCTGCCCGCCCTGACCTTGAGCCTGCCTGCCATGCTGTACCGCCTGGACTCTGTACCCACCTGCCTGATCATTCTGCCCACCCTGACCTTGAGCCTGCCTGCCATGCTGTACCGCCTGGACTCTGTACCCACCTGCCTGATCATTCTGCCCACCCTGACCTTGAGCCTGCCTGCCATGCTGTACCGCCTGGACTCTGAACTGGTTTGGACCTTTTGCTTGTCCACGACCATTCTCTTCCCTACCCCTTTTGGATTACTAAAAATATCAAAGACTCAAACCATCTGCCTCCTATGTCTGCAACTGGGTCTCACCTTGTGCCCTTATACTGACTGGCTCTCGTTCAGGCAAATGAGAAATAAGTACACTCAGGTTATCCGGAAGGCCAAAGTTAGTTACTTTAAGGAGCAGTTCTCTCTATGTGGGTCTAGCCCCAAGAAGTTCTGGAAAACGGTTAAAGACCTGGAGAATAAATCCTCCTCCTCACAGCTGCCCATGTCCCTTAAAGTTAATGATGTGGTTGTTACTGACAAGAAGCACATGGCTGAGCTCTTTAATCACCACTTCATTAAGTCAGGATTCCTATTTGACTCAGCCATGCCTCCTTGCCCGTGCAACATTTCCTAGTCTTCCACCCCTTCTAATGTGAGTATCCCAGATGCTTCTCCCTCTTTTTTTCCCTGCCCTGCAACAAAGTTTCTCCCTGCAGGCAGTCACTGAGCCCAAGGTGCTAAAGGAGCTCCTGAAACTTGACCCCAAATAACCATCTGGGTGAGATGGTTTAGACCCTTTCTTCTTTAAGGTTGCTGCCCCTATCATCACCAAGCCTATATCCAACCTTTTTAACATGTCTCTCCTCTCTGGGGAGGTTCCCATTGCTTGGAAGGCAGCCACGGTCCGTCCTTTATTTAAAGGGGGAGATCAAGCTGATCCTAACTGTTATAGGCCTATTTCTATTTTTCCCTGTTTATCAAAAGTGTTGGAAAAACTTGTCAATAATCAACTGACTGGCTTTCTTGACTGACTGGTATTCTCTCTGGTATGCAAACTGGTTTCCGCTCAGGTTATAGATGTGTCACTGCAACCTTAAAGGTCCTCAATGATGTCACCATTGCCTTTTATTCTAAGCAATGTTGTGCTGTTATTTTTATTGACTTGGCCAAAGCTTTTGATATGGTAGACCATTCCATTCTTGTGGGCCGGCTAAGGAGTATTGGTGTCTCTGACCTGATTAGCCTGGTTTGCTAACTACCTCTCTCAAAGAGTTCAGTTATTAAAGTCAGAAAATCTGCTGTATCAGCCACTGCCTGTCACCAAGGGAGTACCTCAAGGCTCAATCCTAGGCACCATGCTCTTCTCAATTTACATCAACAACATAGCTCAGGCAGTAGAAAGCTCTCTCATCCATTTAAATGCAGATGATACAGTCTGATACTCAGCTGGCCCCTCCCCAGATTTTGTGTTAACAACAAAGCTTTCTGTTCTACAACAAAGCTTTCTTAGTGTCCAAGTTTTCTCTACCCCTTAACCTGTTTGGGATAGGGGGCAGCATTTTCATGTTTGGATGAAAAGCATGCCCAGAGTAAACTGCCTGCTACTCAGTCCCAGTTGCTAATAGCTGCATATTCTTATTAGATTTGGATAGAAAACACTCTGAAGTTTCTAAAACTGTTTGAATGATTTCTGTGAGTATAATAGAACTCATATGGCAGGCTAAAACCTGAGAAAAATCCAACCAGGAAGTGGGAAATCTGAGGTTTGTAGTTTTTCAACTCTTGGCCTATCGAATACACAGTGTCTATGGGGTTAAATTGCACTTCCCAAGGCTTCCACTAGATGTCAACAGTCTTTAGAACCTTGTTTGATGCTTCTACTGTGAAGGAGGGGGGAATGGGAGCTGAATGAGTCAGTGGTCTGGCAGAAGGCCATGAGCTCGTGACGCGCGTCCACGTGAGAGTTAGCTTGAGTTACATTGCATTTCTGAAGACAAAGAAATTCTCAGGTTGGAACATTATTGAAGATTTATGTTAAAAACATCCTAAAGATTGAATTAGTTTGACATGTTTCTACAGACTTTAACGGAACTTTTTTACTTTTCGTCTGCTCGTGCGTCATGAATTTGGATTACTGGGCTGAACGCGCTAACAAAAAGGACATAAAGATTAACTTTATCGAACCAATCAAACTTTAATTGTGGAACTGGGATTCCTGGGAGTGCATTCTGATGAAGATCATCAAAGGTAAGTGAATATTTATAATGCTATTTCTGACTTCTGTTGACTCCAACATGGCGGATATCTGTTTGGCTTGATTTGTTGTCTGAGTGCCGTACTCAGATTATTGCATGGTTTGCTTTTTTCGTAAAGTTTTTTTGAAATCTGACACAGCGGTTGCATTAAGGAGAAGTATATCTTTAATTCTGTGAATAACGGTTGTATCTTTTATCAATGTTTATTATGAGTATTTCTGTAAATTTATGTGGCTCTCTGCAAAATCACCAGATGTTTTGGAAGCAAAACATTACTGAACGTAACGCGCCAATGTAAACTGAGATTTTTGGATATAAATATGCACTTTATCGAACAAAACATACATGTATTGTGTAACATGATGTCCTATGAGTGTCATCTGATGAAGATCATCAAAGGTTAGTGATACATTTGATCTATATTTCTGCTTTTTGTGACTCCTCTCTTTGGCTGGAAAAATGGCTGTGTTTTTGTGTGACTTGGCTCTGACCTAACATAATCATTTGTGGTGCTTCACCGTCCTTTTTGAAATCAGACACTGTGGTGGGATTAACAAGAAGTGTAAAATGGTGTGAAATACTTCTATGCTTGAGGAATTTAAATTATGGGATTTCTGTTGTTTTGAATTTGGCGCCCTGCACTTTCACTGGCTGTTGTCATATTGATCCCGTTAGCAGGATCTCAGCCCTAATTAAGGGTGCTCTCGAGTGGCTAGATGTTCTTTACCATTCGGCCATCAGATTTTCCACCAATGCTCCTTATAGGACACATCACTGCACTCTATACTCCTCTGTAAACTGGTCATCTCTGTAAACCCATAGCAAGACCCACTGGTTGATGCTTATTTATAAACCCCCCCCCAGAGTTATCTACTGAAGCCTCATCCTCCACATACAACACCCGTTCTGCCAGTCACATTCTGTTAAAGGTCCCGAAAGCACACACATCCCTGGGTCGCTCGTCCTTTCAGTTCACTGCAGCTAGCGACTGGAACGAGCTGCAACAAACACTCAAACTGGACAGTTTTATCTCAATCTATTCATTCAAAGACTCCATCATGGACACTCTTACTGACAGTTGTGGCTGCTTTAGGTGATGTATTGTTGTCTCTACCTTCTTGCCCTTTGTGCTGTTGTCTGTGCCCAATAATGTTTGTACCATGTTTGTACCATGTTGTTGTCTTAGGTCTCTCTTTATGTAGTGTTGTCTCTCTTGTCATGATGTGTGTGTTGTTCTATATTTTATTTTTAATCCCAGCCCCCGTCCCCGCAGGAGGCCTTTTGCCTTTTCGTAGGCCGTCATTGTAAATAAGAATTTGTTCTTAACTGACTTGCCTAGTTAAATAAAGGTTATATGAAAAAATAAACAGATGTGCACAGACAGATAGAAAGACACAGAGCAGGAGACACACAAAGTGACAGACAGAGTGACACAGACAGACACCGAGCTACAGACAGACAGAACGACACAGAGCGACAGGCAGACAGACAGACACAGAGCAACAGGCAGGCAGGCAGACAGACACAGAGCAACAGACAGACAGACAGACAGGCAGACACAGAGCGACAGACAGACAGACAGACAGAGAACAACAGACAGGCAGACAGACACAGAGCAACAGACAGCCAGACAGACAGACACAGAGCAACAGGCAGGCAGGCAGACAGACACAGAGCAACAGACAGACAGACAGACACAGAGCAACAGACAGACAGCCAGACAGAGAGCAACAGACAGGCAGACAGACACAGAGCAACAGACAGACATACAGACACAGTGCAACAGACAGCCAGACAGACAGACACAGAGCAACAGACAGACACAGAGCAAAATACAGACATACAGATACAAAGCAACTGACAGGCAGACAGACAGACAGACAGACAGACAGACAGACAGACAGACAGACAGACAGACAGACAGACAGACAGACAGACAGACAGACAGACAGACAGACAGACAGACAGACAGACAGACAGACAGAGAGCAACAGACAGGCAGACAGACACAGAGCAACAGACAGACATACAGACACAGAGCAACAGACATACAGACAGACACAGAGCAACAGACAGACAGACAGGCAGGCAGGCAGACAGGCAGGCACAGAGGAGCAGGCAGACATACACAGAGCAACAGACAGACAGACAGAGCAACTGACAGGCAGACAGACAGAGAGCAACAGACAGGCAGACAGACACAGAGCAACAGACAGACATACAGACACAGTGCAACAGACAGCCAGACAGACAGACACAGAGCAACAGACAGACACAGAGCAAAATACAGACATACAGATACAAAGCAACTGACAGGCAGACAGACAGACAGACAGACAGACAGACAGACAGACAGACAGACAGACAGACAGACAGACAGACAGACAGACAGACAGAGAGCAACAGACAGGCAGACAGACACAGAGCAACAGACAGACATACAGACACAGAGCAACAGACATACAGACAGACACAGAGCAACAGACAGACAGACAGGCAGGCAGGCAGACAGGCAGGCACAGAGCAGCAGACAGACATACACAGAGCAACAGACAGACAGACAGAGCAACTGACAGGCAGACAGACAGAGAGCAACAGACAGGCAGACAGACACAGAGCAACAGACAGACATACAGACACAGTGCAACAGACAGCCAGACAGACAGACACAGAGCAACAGACAGACACAGAGCAAAATACAGACATACAGATACAAAGCAACTGACAGGCAGACAGACAGACAGACAGAGAGCAACAGACAGGCAGACAGACACAGAGCAACAGACAGACATACAGACACAGAGCAACAGACATACAGACAGACACAGAGCAACAGACAGACAGACAGAGCAACTGACAGGCAGACAGACACAGAGCAACAGACAGGCAGTTGTCATGCTTTGATGTGTGTAGCAGCTTCATGGACACTCAGATTAAGTGCTGAGCTCTTTGAGCCACAGCTATTTGTCAGATCAAAATTGATGCCAATATCTCAATGTCAGGGAGATAGAACTGCAGTGGAGTGGAGAGGGAGAGGGGGATGGAGTGGGAGAGAGAGAGCCGCGGTAACAGTCAGACTCAGAGAGCTAGACCACGGCCAAACCCTAATGTGAGAAACTTTACTAAACATTTTGGGTAAATCTTGAATCATGTATTGAAGCCAATGGTACAGTTGTGGGAAGGATGTAGTTGCACAAATGTTTCTCAATCCCTTCTTCTCAATCCAGTCCTCACTGGTTAATATCTCCCATGTGAAGCAGGAGATGATCCAGTCCTCACTGGTTAATATCTCCCATGTGAAGCAGGAGATGATCCAGTCCTCACTGGTTAATATCTCCCATGTGAAGCAGGAGATGATCCAGTCCTCACTGGTTAATATCTCCCATGGGAAGCAGGAGATGATCCAGTCCTCACTGGTTAATATCTCTAAAGGGAAGACTGGGGCTAGGCTGTAGTTATATGATGAAAGGTATTGTACTGTGGCTATGCTGAAGTTATAGGATGAGAGGTAGCGTGCTGGGGCTGACTTTCGGCTAGCAGACAGAGTACTTTGTCACAGAAACACAGAGCTGAGAGCTATAAAGTAGCTAAGAGCTATAAAGCAGCTGAGTTAAGAGCTATAAAGCAGCTGAGAGCTATAAAGCAGCTGAGTTAAGAGCTATAAAACAGCTGAGAGCTATAAAACAGCTGAGTTGAGAGCTATAAAGCAGCTGAGAGCTATAAAACAGCTGAGTTAAGAGCTATAAAGCAGCTGAGAGCTATAAAACAGCTGAGAGCTATAAAACAGCTGAGTTGAGAGCTATAAAGCAGCTGAGAGCTATAAAACAGCTGAGAGCTATAAAGCAGCTGAGTTGAGAGCTATAAAGCAGCTGAGTTGAGAGCTATAAAGCAGCTGAGTTGAGAGCTATAAAGCAGCTGAGAGCTATAAAGCAGCTGAGAGCTATAAAGCAGCTGAGAGCTGTAAAGCAGCTGAGAGCTATAAAGCAGCTGAGTTAAGAGCTATACAGCAGCTGAGAGCTATAAAGCAGCTCAGAGCTGTAAAGCAGCTGAGAGCTATAAAGCAGCTGAGAGCTATAAAGCAGCTGAGAGCTGTAAAGCAGCTCAGAGCTGTAAAGCAGCTGAGAGCTATAAAGCAGCTGAGAGCTATAAAGCAGCTGAGAGCTGTAAAGCAGCTGAGAGCTATAAAGCAGCTGAGAGCTATAAAGCAGCTGAGAGCTATAAAGCAGCTGAGTTAAGAGCTATAAAGCAGCTGAGAGCTATAAAGCAGCTCAGAGCTGTAAAGCAGCTGAGAGCTATAAAGCAGCTGAGTTGAGAGCTATAAAGCAGCTGAGAGCTATAAAGCAGCTGAGAGCTATAAAGCAGCTGAGAGCTGTAAAGCAGCTGAGAGCTATAAAGCAGCTGAGTTAAGAGCTATAAAGCAGCTGAGAGCTATAAAGCAGCTCAGAGCTGTAAAGCAGCTCAGAGCTATAAAGCAGCTGAGTTAAGAGCTATAAAGCAGCTGAGAGCTAGTTGATACACCACTCTATTACTGCTCTGTCTCAGACAGTGTTTAGTGGAGGCAGGGAGACGGAGTGGTGCACACACTCTCACACATACATTTGAACAGATTTCCCTGCTCCCTCCCTGGCCCAACCCAGCCAGCCCCCAGCTAAGTCAACTTGTTGTGTGTGATCCCTATTCTAATTCTGTCTTCCCTGGATCCAGGTTGGATCCACACTGTTTTGCTTATTAAGGATGTAATGAAGCTCTGACTGAGGAACATCAGAGTCTGATCCAACAGGAATACACACATCATGACAAACCAGCAGAGACAGACTTTTTGTTGCATTGTCAGCTCTACCGCGGTTTGACATGAATCAAATCAAAACACACCACACAGCTATTTAAGGAAGGGACAAATCTTTTTAGACATTTGTCAACAAAGTTGTGAACTTGTATCATCCTGAAATAAAGAAGGAATTTCTTCTACATACTTGGGTTGTACAGTATTTAGCTCAGATGTTGGTCAAACAACTTTCATCCTATTGCTCTGTTTAAGGGTTGTAAATCTGAAAGCTCATCTCACTGAATAAGAAGCCTGCAGGATAAAGGCTGTACCACCCCTGAGTGTGTGGATGTTCATTAGGAACCTGTACCACCCCTGAATGTGTGGATGTTCATTAGGAACCTGAACCACCCCTGAATATGTGGATGTTCATTAGGAACCTGAACCACCCCTGAGTGTGTGGATGTTCATTAGGAACCTGAACCACCCCCGAGTGTGTGGATGTTCATTAGGAACCTGAACCACCCCTGAATGTGTGGATGTTCATTAAGAACCTGAACCATCCCTGAATGTGTGGATGTTCATTAGGAACCTGAACCACCCCTGAATGTGTGGATGTTCATTAGGAACCTGAACCACCCCTGAATGTGTGGATGTTCATTAGGAACCTGAACCACCCCTGAGTGTGTGGATGTTCATTAGGAACCTGAACCACCCCTGAATGTGTGGATGTTCATTAGGAACCTGAACCACCCCTGAATGTGTGGATGTTCATTAGGAACCTGTACCACCCCTGAGTGTGTGGATGTTCATTAGGAACCTGAACCACCCCTGAATGTGTGGATGTTCATTAGGAACCTGAACCACCCCTGAGTGTGTGGATGTTCATTAGGAACCTGAACCACCCCTGAATGTGTGGATGTTTATTAGGAACCTGAACCACCCCTGAGTGTGTGGATGTTCATTAGGAACCTGAACCACTCCTGAGTGTATGGATGTTTATTAGGAACCTGCATCACAGCTGAGTGTATGGATGTTTATTAGGAACCTGCATCACAGCTGAGTGTGTGGATGTTCATTAGGAACCTGCATCACAGCTGAGTGTGTGGATGTTTATTAGGAACCTGCATCACAGCTGAGTGTGTGGATGTTTATTAGGAACCTGCATCACAGCTGAGTGTGTGGATGTTTATTAGGAACCTGCATCACAGCTGAGTGTGTGGATGTTTATTAGGAACCTGCATCACAGCTGAGTGTATGGATGTTTATTAGGAACCTGCATCACAGCTGAGTGTGTGGATGTTTATTAGGAACCTGCATCACAGCTGAGTGTGTGGATGTTTATTAGGAACCTGCATCACAGCTGAGTGTATGGATGTTTATTAGGAACCTGCATCACAGCTGAGTGTGTGGATGTTTATTAGGAAGCTGGATCTCTTTGATATCTCTTCTCTACTCTGGTGTTTCTAACCTTTTCTAAGGGTTTCTAAGCCCATGTGTGTCTTGTTACAGCTGAGTCACAGGCGTCTGATGGTTTATGGTGCGTAAAACTGAGGATGCGTCTCAGGTCAGATCTGACTGCTGAGGTTATTCAGGGAGACACACGGAGGCTGACACTGACTGATAGAACAGGGCCATATCTATTATACTGTTATACTGTTATAATAGGGACACAATATATTTGTAATACTAACAGCGTCGCAATACTATATACCATACAGTGTATTCTATTGAAGTAACAGGGTAACAATAGTATCATCTGGTATATAGATATAACAGTGTAACAAATCAATGATACTGTTGTATATTGGTTATACTGTGTTAAAACATGGTAACAAATCAACGATGCCGTTGTATATCTGTTATACTGTGTTATAACAGGGTAACGATACTATTATATAGCCTATATTTTCTACTGGTTTATAACAGGGTAACGATACTATTATATAGTCAATCTGTTGTACTGGAGTATAACAGGATAACAATACTATTATTTAGTCTGTTGTACTGGATTATAACAGGGTAACAATACTATTATTTAGTCTGTTGTACTGGATTATAACAGGGTAACAATACTATTATATAGTCTATCTGTTGTACTGGATTATACCAGGGTAACAATACTATTATATAGTCTATCTGTTGTACTGGATTATACCAGGGTAACGATACTATTATATAGTCTGTTGTACTGGATTATAACAGGGTAACAATACTATTATATAGTCTATCTATTGTACTGGATTATACCAGGGTAACAATACTATTATATAGTCTGTTGTACTGGATTGTAACAGGGTAACAATACTATTATATAGTCTAATGTACTGGATTATAACAGGGTGACAACACTATTATATAGTCTATCTGTTGTACTGGATTATAACAGGGTAACAATACTATTATATAGTCTGTTGTACTGGATTGTAACAGGGTAACAATACTATTATATAGTATATCTGTTGTACTGGGGCAACAGACACAACACACTCACCAGCAAACTGTCAATAGGGTTTAAGAGTGTTCCCATATGTTTTTGAATAGCCTACAGCAGGGTTAGGCAACTACATTCAGCCGCAGGCTGATTTTTGTCGGAGCGGATGGTCAGGGGGCCAGAACTTAACTCTAATCATTTGTACACTACAAATTGACCACAACTAAGTCCAAAAAGAGATTGTATTTGAAAATAACAATACTTTCATACCTTGAATAGATTGAGACAAGATCACATACGTCTCTTTTTTAAATTTGTGGGAATACTTGTGAACAGATTCCCGAAATTAAACAAATTTCTAGCTGAATTCCAGGTGATTTTACAGTATTTTCTTTTTACCAAAAACAAAAATATTTTGGGGGCCAAAATAAATCAATCACTGGTTTATACTGGCCCTTGCAGACTCCTGGCATACAGTTACAAATTATTTCCTTAAAACCAGATACAGTAAAACATGCTCTGCTGTCTATGAAGACCCTTATTCAGTGTTTTCACTACAAGCCAACAGTCCTCTACTAGCGTCATATGTTAGTGATTCAGATTAATATGCTCTGCCAATGACTGTGTCTGAAATCTGGTTTGCCTACTACTTACTTAAACTGCATACTGTGTACTAATCATATAAACTCAGCAAAAAAAGAAACGTCCTCTCACTGTCAACTGCGTTTATTTTCAGCAAATTTAGCATGTGTAAATATTTGTATGAACATAACAAGATTCAACAACTGAGACATAAACTGAACAATTTCCACAGACATGTGCCTAACAGAAATGGAATAATGTTTCCCTGAACAAAGGGTGGGTCAAAATCAAAAGTAAAAGTCAGTATCTGGTGTGGCCACCAGCTGCATTAAGTATTGGACTGCACCAGATTTGCCAGTTCTTGCTGTGAGATGTTACCCCACTCTTCCACCAAGGCACCTGCAAGTTCCCGGACATTTCTGGGGGGAATGGCCCTAGCCCTCACCCTCCGATCCAGCAGGTCCCAGACTTGCTCAATGGGATTGAAATCCGGGCTCTTCGCTGGCCATGGCAGAACACTGACATTCCTGTATTGCAGGAAATCCCGCACAGAATGAGCAGTATGGCTGGTGGCATTGTCATGCTGGAGGGTCATGTCAGGATGAGCGTGCAGCAATGACAACAAGCTCAGTCAGACGATACTGTCACACACCGCCCCAGACCATGACGGACCCTCCACCTCCAAATCGATCCTGCTCCAGAGTACAGGCCTCGGTGTAACGCTCATTCCTTCGACGATAAACGGGAATCCGACCATCACCCCTGGTGAGACAAAACCACGACTCGTCAGTGAAGAGCACTTTTTTGCCAGTCCTGTCTGGTCCAGCGACGGTGGGTTTGTGCCCATAGGCGACGTTGTTGCAGGTGACGTCTGGTGAGACCTGCCTTACAACAGGTATACGAGCTCTCAGTCCAGCCTCTCTCAGCTTATTGCAGACAGTCTGAGCACTGATGGTGGGATTGTGCGTTCCTGGTGTAACTCGGGCAGTTGTTGTTGCCATCCTGTACCTGTCCCGTAGGTGTGATGTTCAGCTGTACCGATCCTGTGCAGGTGTTGTTACACGTGGTCTGCCACTGCGAGGATGATCAGCTGTCCATCCTGTCGCCCTGTAGCGCTGTCTTAGGTGTCTCACAGTACGGACATTGACATTTATTGCCCTGGCCACATCTGCAGCCCTCATGCCTCCTTGCAGCTTGCCTAAGGCATGTTCACGCAGATGAGCAGGGACCCTGGGCATCTTTCTTTTGGTGTTTTTCAGAGTCAGTAGAAAGGCCTCTTTAGTGTCCTAAGTTTTTATAACTGTGACCTTAATTGCCTACCGTCTGTAAGCTGTTAGTGTCTTAACGACCGTTCCACAGGTGCATGTTCATTAATTGTTTATGGTTCATTGAACAAGCATGGGAAAAAGTGTTTAAACCCTTTACAATGAAGATCTGTGAAGTTATTTGGATTTTTACAAATGATCTTTGAAAGACAGGGTCCTGAAAAAGGGGCATTTCTTTTTTTGCTGAGTTTACTATTTAGAACATACTGTTAAATAAAAACCTAATGCAGTAAGCAACAAATATCAGCATACTAAGCTCATCCTACTTAGAATGCGTCATCTCATGCACAATTGTGTTGATTCCTGCCATTCTTTCATTTTGGTACTTAAAATGTAGGATAGCAAAAGGCAAAAATGTCATTATTATCCGTCTGGTGAGTGGTTGATCCTTCTTGGTTGCGTGACATCATTCCTAGTCCTTACCAAAACGCAAAACACTGGCGGGCAATTTCTCTCACCTCGAATCTAAAACCAGTAGTAACCACCAACTTTAATGACAGTTATCTTACGTTTTTTATAAAACAGTTCAGCTAGCAATACTAGGTAGCTAGCTAGCTAACGTTAGCTGGACTACATCTAGACTCGAAAGTTCATGTATGGCCACATAGACACGGGATTCAGGGGCCAGCTGGTTAGATATGATTCTACCATGGGCAACAACAACTGGATGCTAGTTTGTTTTCAACAAAATATGTCCAACTCATAGCTGTATAGTTGGTCCAGTGACCATCGCATTTAAAAGGATAGCTACTGACTGAAATGTAGCTAGCTCACTGGCCAGGCAGTAGCCACTACTCGCCAGCTAATTGTCGATTTCCTATTCTTTGGAACATTTGGCTTGACTTGCTCATATCAAGCAACAGACAGTTTGTATACATTTTTTAAATAATAATTTGTGGATTTGTTTTATGAATAATTGGTATGTAGCTGGAAGTCGGTGCTCACTGATCATCCCAGCGAGCAGCCTTGCAGCCTTGCAGCCTTGCAGCCTTGCAGCCTTGCAGCCTTGCAGCCTTGCAGCCTTGCAGCCTTGCAGCCTTGCAGCCTTGCAGCCTTGCAGCCTTGCAGTGCATCTGTGTGATGTCACACACCCAAAAAGGCTCAACTTTGCCTCCAGCTATCCTACGAAAGGAAATGTTGCTTTTGGTACAAAAGCTGGTGATTATCAGCTGTTGTGAAAACCATGAGTCTGGAAAGACCATTCTCTTCTTCAATAGCGTGCAGAGAATTACTAGATGAAAAGTGGAAATGAGTAAGAGTAAAGTCCCCCCATATCTCAGCTCGCTGGTCACCATAGCATCTCCCACCTGTAGCACACGCTCCAGCAGGTATATCTCTCTAGTCACCCCCAAAACCAATTCTTTCTTTGGCCGCCTTCCAGTTCTCTGCTGCCAATGACTGGAACGAACTACAAAAATCTCTGAAACTGGAAACACTTATCTCCCTCACTAGCTTTAAGCACCAACTGTCAGAGCAGCTCACAGATTACTGCACCTGTACATAGACCACCTATAATTTAGCCCAAACAACTACCTCTTTCCCAACTGTATTTAATTTTAATTTATTTATTTATTTAGCTCCTTTGCACCCCATTATTTTTATTTCTACTTTGCACATTCTTCCATTGCAAAACTACCATTCCAGTATTTTACTTGCTATATTGTATTTACTTTGCCATCATGGCCTTTTTTGCCTTTACCTCCCTTCTCACCTCATTTGCTCACATTGTATATAGACTTGTTTATACTGCATTATTGACTGTATGTTTGTTTTTACTCCATGTGTAACTCTGTGTCGTTTTATCTGTCGAACTGCTTTGCTTTATCTTGGCCAGGTCGCAATTGTAAATGAGAACTTGTTCTCAACTTGCCTACCTGGTTAAATAAAGGTAAAATAAATAAAATAAATAAAAAGACATCCTGGCATTTAAAGCATATTCTTATTATCTTACGGCATGTCACGTATTATAAAACATACCCAAAATGCCTACTATTTAGAACGCAAGTATGAGTATTCAGGCACCGACTTGTATCTCGTCCGGTGTAATATACTGTACTATAGGCCTGTCAGCTCATACAGTACAGTACAACACCTGTGTTTGTTTTGGTTGTCAGGTTGGACTAACACAGTGGACAGGACATTGAGCAGAATACCCTGAGAAACAGATCCTATGCCTGTTCCTGTAACAGCCTCTTAACACTGTCTACCCTGAGAAACAGATCATGTTCCTGTAACAGCCTCTTAACACTGTCTACCCTGAGAAACAGATCCTATGCCTGTTCCTGTAACAGCCTCTTAACACTGTCTACCCTGAGAAACAGATCTATGTCTGTTCCTGTAACAGCATCTTAACACTGTCTACCCTGAGAAACAGATCCTATGCCTGTTCCTGTAACAGCCTCTTAACACTGTCTACCCTGAGAAACAGATCCTATGTCTGTTCCTGTAACAGCCTCTTAACACTGTCTACCCTGAGAAACAGATCATGTTCCTGTAACAGTATCTTAACACTGTCTACCCTGAGAAACAGATCATGTTCCTGTAACAGCCTCTTAACACTGTCTACCCTGAGAAACAGATCCTATGCCTGTTCCTGTAACAGCATCTTAACACTGTCTACCCTGAGAAACAGATCCTATGCCTGTTCCTGTAACAGCCTCTTAACACTGTCTACCCTGAGAAACAGATCATGTTCCTGTAACAGCCTCTTAACACTGTCTACCCTGAGAAACAGATCATGTTCCTGTAACAGCCTCTTAACACTGTCTACCCTGAGAAACAGATCATGTTCCTGTAACAGCATCTTAACACTGTCTACCCTGAGAAACAGATCATGTTCCTGTAACAGCCTCTTAACACTGTCTACCCTGAGAAACAGATCATGTTCCTGTAACAGCCTCTTAACACTGTCTACCCTGAGAAACAGATCATGTTCCTGTAACAGCCTCTTAACACTGTCTACCCTGAGAAACAGATCATGTTCCTGTAACAGCATCTTAACACTGTCTACCCTGAGAAACAGATCATGTTCCTGTAACAGCCTCTTAACACTGTCTACCCTGAGAAACAGATCATGTTCCTGTAACAGCCTCTTAACACTGTCTACCCTGAGAAACAGATCCTATGCCTGTTCCTGTAACAGCCTCTTAACACTGTCTACCCTGAGAAACAGATCCTATGTCTGTTCCTGTAACAGCATCTTAACACTGTCTACCCTGAGAAACAGATCCTATGCCTGTTCCTGTAACAGCCTCTTAACACTGTCTACCCTGAGAAACAGATCCTATGTCTGTTCCTGTAACAGCCTCTTAACACTGTCTACCCTGAGAAACAGATCATGTTCCTGTAACAGTATCTTAACACTGTCTACCCTGAGAAACAGATCATGTTCCTGTAACAGCCTCTTAACACTGTCTACCCTGAGAAACAGATCCTATGCCTGTTCCTGTAACAGCATCTTAACACTGTCTACCCTGAGAAACAGATCCTATGCCTGTTCCTGTAACAGCCTCTTAACACTGTCTACCCTGAGAAACAGATCATGTTCCTGTAACAGCCTCTTAACACTGTCTACCCTGAGAAACAGATCATGTTCCTGTAACAGCCTCTTAACACTGTCTACCCTGAGAAACAGATCATGTTCCTGTAACAGCATCTTAACACTGTCTACCCTGAGAAACAGATCATGTTCCTGTAACAGCCTCTTAACACTGTCTACCCTGAGAAACAGATCATGTTCCTGTAACAGCATCTTAACACTGTCTACCCTGAGAAACAGATCATGTTCCTGTAACAGCATCTTAACACTGTCTACCCTGAGAAACAGATCATGTTCCTGTAACAGCATCTTAACACTGTCTACCCTGAGAAACAGATCATGTTCCTGTAACAGCCTCTTAACACTGTCTACCCTGAGAAACAGATCATGTTCCTGTAACAGCCTCTTAACACTGTCTACCCTGAGAAACAGATCATGTTCCTGTAACAGCATCTTAACACTGTCTACCCTGAGAAACAGATCATGTTCCTGTAACAGCATCTTAACACTGTCTACCCTGAAAACATATAAAATATATAAATATACATAAATATAAATATGTATGTATCTAAATTACTTCCTGTCAGCCATTGGAGTACCTCAAGTCTCAGACACTAGTTTGAAAGACTGTCAGAGTTCACTTCATAATCCATCGCTGAACCCGTTCATTGTCTGTCTGAGTAAAGTCTTAGATTGTCATCTGTGCTCAGGCATGTGCTTAAGGGGAAAAATATAGTTCAGCTCTGAGAGAACAAACTGTTGTGACCAACGGTCACTCTTTCCCCACTTTGTCATGTTTGTGTCCGCCTGTCTGCCTGTGTCTGTCTGTCTGTCTGGCTGCCTGTGTCTGTCTGCCTGTCTGTCTGTGTGTCTGTCTGGCTGCCTGCCTGTCTGTCTGTCTGTCTGTCTGTCTGTCTGTCTGTCTGTCTGTCTGTCTGTCTGTCTGTCTGTCTGTCTCACTTCACCTCGGCCCTGCCCTGCCCACCTCACCCCACCTCACTTCACCTCGGCCCTGTCCTGCCCTGCCCAGCCCACCTCACTTCACCTCGGCCCTGCCCTGCCCTGCCCACTTCACCCCACCTCACTTCACCTCAGCCCTGCCCAGCCCACCTCACCTCACTTCACCTCAGCCCTGCCCTGCCCAGCCCACCTCACCTCACTTCACCTCGGCCCTGCCCTGCCCAGCCCACCTCACTTCACCTCGGCCCTGCCCTGCCCACCTCACCCCACCTCACTTCACCTCGGCCCTGCCCTGCCCAGCCCACCTCACTTCAACTCGGCCCTGCCCTGCCCACTTCACCCCACCTCACTTCACCTCAGCCCTGCCCAGCCCACCTCACCTCACTTCACCTCGGCCCTGCCCTGCTCAGCCCACCTCACCTCACTTCACCTCGGCCCTGCCCTGCCCACCTCACCCCACCTCACTTCACCTCGGCCCTGCCCACCTCACCCCAACTCACTTCAACTCGGCCCTGCCCTGCCCAGCCCACCTCACCTCACTTCACCTCGGCCCTGCCCTTCCCACCTCACCCCACCTCACTTCACCTCGACCCTGCCCTGCCCAGCCCACCTCACCCCACCTCACTTCACCTCGGCTCTGCCCAGCCCACCTCACTTCACCTCGGCCCTTCCCAGCCCACCTCACCCCACCTCACTTCACCTCGGCCCTGCCCTGTCCAGTCCACCTCACCTCACTTCACCTCGGCCCTGCTCAGCCCAGCCCACCTCACTTCACCTCGGCCCAGCCCTGCCCAGCCCACCTCACCTCACTTCACCTCGGCCCTGCCCTGCCCTGCCCTGCCCAGCTCACCTCACTTCACCTCGGCCCTGCTCAGCCCAGCCCAGCTCACCCCACCTTACCCCAGCCCAGACCAGGCTAGGCCAGACAGGAACAGAGCAATATGAATCAAATATTTATTAGCTGTATTCATGCCCATGCTGGGCTCTTCAAAGGCCTGTGTGTGTGTGTGTGCGTTTGCGTGTGTGTGTGTGTGTGTGTGTGTGTGTGTGTGTGTGTGTGTGTGTGTGTGTGTGCGTGCCTGCATGTCTCCCTGCGTGCCATTGTCAGACACATCTGGGTGGATCCATTTCTCTGCTTTTCAAGGCCAGTTTTTGTTTCGCAAGACTCAGCTTCCCCCTCCTCACCAGAGACAGAGGCTTCCCTGGTCACACCAACATTCCACAGCCATATAGACAGGCTTCTCCGGTCACGCCAACATTCCACAGCCAGATAGACAGGCTACCCTGGTCACACCAACATTCCACAGCCAGATAGACAGGCTTCCCTGGTCACGCCAACATTCCACAGCCAGATAGACAGGCTACCCTGGTCACACCAACATTCCACAGCCAGATAGACAGGCTTCCCTGGTCACACCAACATTCCACAGCCAGATAGACAGGCGTCCCTGGTCACGCCAACATTCCACAGCCAGATAGACAGGCTACCCTGCTCACACCAACATTCCGCAGCCAGGTAGACAGGCTTCCCTGGTCACACCAACATTCCACAGCCAGATAGACAGGCTTCCCTGGTCACGCCAACATTCCACAGCCAGACAGACAGGCTACCCTGGTCACGCCAACATCCCACAGCCAGGTAGACAGGCTTCCCTGGTCATGCCAACATTCCACAGCCAGATAGACAGGTAGACAGGCTACCCTGGTCACGACAACATTCCACAGCCAGATAGACAGTCTACCCTAGTCACGCCAACATTCCACAGCCAGATAGACAAGCTACCATGGTCACGTCAACATTCCACAGCCAGATAGACAGTCTACCCTGGTCACGCCAACATTCCACAGCCAGATAGACAGGCTACCCTGGTCACGTCAAAATTCCACAGCCAGATAGACAGGTAGACAGGCTACCCTGGTCACGCCAAAATTCCACAGCCAGATAGACAGGCTACCCTGGTCATGCCAACACTCCACAGCCAGATAGACAGGCTTCCCTGGTCACGCCAACATTCCACAGCCAGACAGACAGGCTACCCTGGTCACGCCAACATTCCACAGCCAGGTAGACAGGGTTCCCTGGTCACGCCAACATTCCACAGCCAGGTAGACAGGCTTCCCTGGTCACGCCAACATTCCACAGCCAGACAGACAGGCTACCCTGGTCACGCCAACATCCCACAGCCAGGTAGACAGGCTTCCCTGGTCACGCCAACATTCCACAGCCAGACAGACAGGCTACCCTGGTCACGCCAACATCCCACAGCCAGGTAGACAGGCTTCCCTGGTCATGCCAACATTCCAAAGATAGACAGGCTACCCTGGTCACGCCAACATTCCACAGCCAGATAGACAGGCTACCCTGGTCACGCCAACATTCCACAGCCAGATAGACAGGCATATGGACAGGTGAGCAGACAGACAGATAGATAGATAGACAGGCGGGCGTGTGAGCAGACAGACAGGTAGACAGGCTACCCTGGTCATGCCAGCATTCCACTGACACACAGACAGATAGACAGACAGGCAGGGAGGGAAGCAGGCAGACGGGCAGGTGAGCAGACAGGCAGACAGACAGACAGACAGACGGGCAGACATTATTGAAACCTATAGAGTGATTGTTTTGATGTCACACTCCCACATACTAAACCCGTATCTCTGTGGATAGACTAGGTCAGCTTGGGCTACTTCACTGAGGTGTTTAATATGTGCGTGGGTGCGTGCGTGTTTCATGCCAGTTCATTTGTCCTGGCCGTCTGCATCTCCAGACCCAACTCCCAGCCCCTTGGTTTACTTCATTAGTGGCTGTGTTTACATGGTGTTATGGTTGGCTCTGCCAGAGCCCACACCTGCTTCACTTTACCTCTGTCACTTTGGCTGCCCTAACAGAGACACATGACCCATTACTAGTGTGATTACACTGCAGAGGGAACATTGGACAATAACATCAGGCTGCTCCAGGGAGTCCCAGAGGGGAGAGCGCTAGCTGCTATATGACCGTGTTCCAACAGCCTTATTACTCACTCAACAGACTGGGAGATAACTCACATAGACACAGAGGAATCTGCCAGCTGAGCTCTCTGTCTCTCCGGGTTTCCCTTGTTTCTCTCCCTGCTATTTTTGTTTTGGTTTCTCTCTCTCTGTTTTTCCTGCTCTCTCTGTTCCTTTCTCTTCACTTATCTTTCCCCCTCATCTAATTTCTCTCTCTCTCTCTCTCTCATCTCTTCTCTCATCTCTCCCTCTCTCTCTCTCTCTCTCTCTCTCATTGAATCTCTCTCCCTCTATGCTCTATCTCTCTTCCTCTTCATCTCTCTCTCTTCTCTCTCTCCTCTCATCTCTCTCTCTCTCTCTCTTATAGCTCTCGTCCTCTTTCTTCTCTCATCTCCTCCTCTATTTGCTTTCTATCTCTCTCCATCTCTTCTCTCTCTCTCTCTCTCTCTCTCTCCTTCTCTCATATTGCTCTCTCTCTCTCTCTCTCTCTCTATCTCTGACTAGACATGAGTGACTAAGATCTCAGCAACGTGGACATTGCTCAACCAATTGTTATTAGCAGTAACACATCAGCCGTAATTTTTTTAGACATGTCTGAGAGTCTAAAGCAGCCCATAAATATACAGTGAGTAGAATGTATAAGTCACCCTCTCTACATCTACTGTTGCTGAGAGTCCACTCAGAGCACCTGTTAGTAAGAGATGAATCCTACAACACAGACTGGAATTCAATCAAACCTGCCCCACCAATTACGCAGGATCTATCTTTGTTTACAAACTACAACCTGCGCAATATTAGTTGTTTGATTGAATTCTATTGAAGTGATGAGTCCTAAGACA